>NW_015386210.1:800506-821366 GCF_001527695.2 Protobothrops mucrosquamatus | reverse complement strand
ACCACACCCCACAGGCTATAAAAGGGTGGTGGTGGCCATTTGGACCTCTGTGACGGACAAAAGCTGAATCTCTGGCAAAGTAGTTTGCTGTGGCTTTAAACTGTGTGTATTGTTTTTGTTTCTGTGTGCTTGGAGTAAAAGGTCTTGGCAGGCAGCTACGGAGCTGCTGCCAAGTTTCTTATCTGTGAAGTGGTGTCTGAAGAAGTCCTTAACCCTCGGCTGGCTATTTGGGTGTGTGGGTCGGAACGGGGACAGAACATCTTGTCCATCACCCCGAACATATTCCATCGTTAACCCACGATGGACCAACAGCTGCAGCAGCAGGTACAGCAGCTGATAGATGCCAATCAGCTCCTACAGCAGCAAGTGACCCAGTTACAGGCTCAACTTGCTTTGGGGAATGCTCCTGCAGCTCTTCCCCCCCTCCTCCTCCTCCCCATTCGAGATGCCCAGTGAACGTGCCAGAGAGATTCTCTGGGCAGACGGAGCTGTTCCCGGCCTTCATGGGACAATGCCAACTCTTTATGCCGATAAGGCTGGAGGATTTTCCGGATGATCGGGCTCGGGTGGCATTTGTGATTAGCTACCTTTCTGGCTCTGCCGCCCGATGGGCCACGCCCCTGTTGTTGCAAAACAGCCCATTACTCTTGGACTATCCGGGCTTTTTGTAACACCTGCGCGTAATGTACGAGGATCCCCTACGCGTTCAGATGGCAGCGAGGCGCATCAGGGACCTCCGCCAAGGAAAGCACGCCCTGCAGGACTATATCGCCGAGTTCCGACTTCTAGGCCAGGACTCGGCTTGGAATGAGGCAGCGCTGATGCATGCTTTCCAGGACGGCCTCTCGGACGACCTGCAGGATGAACTGGTGCGGATGGAGGTGCCTCTGACCCTCAACGCCCTGGTGATCCAATGCCTGTGCATCGAACGCCCGCCTGCAACGGCAACGGCCTCGGCGACCCCTTCCGGAACCACTGACAGTTTCGGCACCCCCGCGTCTCGCACCGACTGTACTCCGGACCACCCCACGCTTTGTGGCAACGGCTGAGGAGTCCATGGAGCTCGGAGCAGCTAGACCTCACCTGACGGCCCAGGAGCGGATGCGGAGACGCCAAGGGGGATTGTGCCTCTATTGCAGCGAGGCTGGACATTTTGCCGCCTCGTGTCCCAGGAAGCGGAGTGGGGTGCTCAAGCCTGTTCCGGAATCTCGGCGTGACCAACCGGGAAACGGGCCAGGCCTGGCCTAGGGGACACCTGGGCCAGGCACGTGACCATGCCCCACTGGACTCGGTGACTGTGGACTGTGAGCCCCCTCGGCACCTGATTCTGGACACCCAGGTGTTGTTGGCCAATTGGTCGGAGGGGCTTCGGGCACACGCACTGGTGGACTCTGGGGCCACAACGAACTTTATGGACCAGGCCTTTGTGGCCCTGTTTAAGGTTCCCTTGGTTCCGATGGACCCTCCGTTGAGGGTCGAGACTATTGATGGGCGGGAACTCGTGGCGGGGCCCATCAAATTTGCTACTCAGCCCTTGTGCCTCGCCATTGGGAACCACGAGGAGGCGATCCAGTTTTATGTCACGGCGGACCTTCATTTCCCATTGGTCCTGGGGATGGCCTGGCTTCGGGCCCATGATCCTCAGGTGGCATGGTCGAGAAACGCCATCTCGTTCCCGAGCCTGCAGTGTGTCGATCATCACCGCCACACCTGTGCCAGCCAGGATGTCTCCACCCCGGCCGTCTCCTTGCCTCCTGAGCTGACGTCCTTCGCTGATGTGTTCAGCGAAAAGGAGGCGGACCGATTACCCCTGCATCGACCCTACGACTGCCCGGTGGACCTGCTGCCCAATGCGCCACTGCCCGTGGGCCGCCTGTATTCCATGTCGGAGCCCGAATTGGCTGCCCTACGGGACTTTCTGGACAAAAATGTAGCCCGAGGGTTCATCCGGCCTTCGTCTTCCCCGCTCTCGGCCCCGGTCCTCTTTGTGAAGAAGAAGACGGGGGACTTACGCCTGTGCTGTGATTACCGGCTCTTGAACGCCATCACAGTGTGGAATCGCTACCCCCTGCCGCTCATCCCGGAGCTGATGGAGAGGTTGCGGGAGGCCTCGCTCTTCACCAATCTCGATCTCCGAGGGGCCTACAATCTGGTGCGCGTGAGAGAGGACGAGTGGAAGACGGCGTTTGGCACTCGATACGGCCACTTTGAGTACACCGTCATGCCGTTCGGATTGACCAACGCCCCAGCGGTCTTCCAGCACCTGATGAATGACGTGTTTCGGGACATGTTGGACTGGTTCGTGGTGATCTACCTGGACGATATTTTGATTTATTCCCAGACCCAGGAGAGCCACCTCCAGCATGTCCGCCAGGTCCTGCAGCGCCTGCGGGAGAACCAACTCTATGCGAAGTTGGAGAAATGTTACTTCTTCCAGATTTCCATAGAGTTCCTCGGGCACATCATCACCCCCGAGGGCATTGCGATGGACCCGCGCAAGGTGGAGGCCTTGCGCAGTTGGGAACCCTCACGTCGGGTGAAAGACGTCCAGCGTCTGCTGGGGCTCGCCAACTATTACCAGACATTCATCCCGGCCTTCGCCATCCTGACCTTGCCGCTGACCCAACTCCTTCGGAAGAAGGTCCTGTTCCAGTGGGGGGCCCCGCAGCAGCAGGCCTTCGAGGTCCTCAAGCAGGCCTTCATCACGGAGCCGGTCCTGAGGCATCCCAATCCACACCGTCCGTTCGTGGTCGAGACGGATGCGTCCAATGTGGCGATTGGAGCGATACTGCTACAGGCCCTGGTGGATGGTGACACTCTTTTTCCCTGCACTTATTACTCCCGGAAACTCAATCCTTCCGAGCGCAATTACACCATCTGGGAAAAGGAGTTGCTGGCTATCAAGGCCGTGTTCGAGGCTTGGCGGCATCACCTTGAGGGGGCCCGACACCAAGTGGAGGTGCGGACGGACCATCGGAACCTAGAGCACCTCACCGCGGCCAGGAAGTTGAACCAGCGGCAGATCCGGTGGTCGTTTTTCGCCCGGTTCAACTTCCACGTCGTCTATATTCCGAGCAACCTCAACCAGAGGGCGGACGCGCTATCCCGCAAGCCGGAATACTTCTGTCCCAAGGACTCCCTTCCCCCACGGACGGTGCTACCAGCAGAATCCTTGGCCGCGGTCCAGGAACCGGCAGACTTGCGGGCTCGGGTGCTGGAAGCGCAGCGCCGTGATGACTGGTCACAGCAACGGAAAGCGGACGTCGGCCCAGCGTCTCCCTGGACCTTGAAGGAAGGCTTGCTGAAACACCGGGGCCGGCTGTACGTGCCCACGAGTCCGCTCCGAGCCCTCGTCATGAACCAGTGCCATGACAACCCAGCGGCGGGGCATTTGGGCCTCTTTAAGACCTTGCACTTGGTGACGCGGACTTTTTGGTGGCCTCGGGTATGGCATGACGTGCACGCGTACATGATGTTCTGTGCGATGTGCCAACAGGCCAAACCCGCGTCCGGCCCACTGCCAGGACTTCTCCAGCCGCTGCCGACATCGGAGAGACCGTGGGGTGCCATCTCCATGGACTTCCTAACAGATCTACCACTGTCCGCCATGTTCATGACCGTCCTTGTGGTGGTGGACATGCTCACCAAGATGGCCCATTTCATCCCGTGCCATGGACTGCCCTCGGCCCACACCACGGCCCGTCTGTTCCTGCAGCACATCTTTCGCCTCCATGGCCTGCCAGACAGGGTGGTGTCGGACCGCGGAGCCCAGTTCACGGCCCACTTCTGGAAAAGCCTAATGGCCGCGCTGGAGGTGCAGGTGTGCCTGCTATCGTCGCACCATCCGGAGACTGACGGTGGCACGGAGAAGGTCATCGGCATCCTGGAGCAGTACCTCCGCTGTTTCGTCAACCAGCAGCAGGACAACTGGGCCGAGTACCTTCCCCTGGCGGAGTTCGCCTTCAACAACTCCCAACACACCTCCACCCAGATGACCCCGTTCCATGCCAACGTCGGCTACCATCCACGGCTTTTCCCGTCGGCCATCTCGGATTCCCCTGTTCCCGAGACCCAGGACTTCCTCTCGGAGCTGCACGTGGTGCAGCAACTGGTGAGGCGGCAGCTGCTCCGGGCAAAAGAGGACTATAAACGGGTCGCCGACCGCTCCCGACGGGCAACGCCACCGCTGGCAGTCGGAGATCGGGTGTGGCTGTCCACGAAACACCTTCCCACGGACCGGCTGGTGAAGAAACCGTTTTATCGGTCCCTTCCCCGTCGAGGCAGTCATCAGCTCGGTGGCCTACCGGTTGACCCTACCACACTCCATGCGGATCCACCCCGTGTTCCATCTGTCCCTCCTGGTCCCTGAGGCCCCAGCGAGCCATCTCCGATGCCTGACGACGCCTGCCCCCCCAGCCGCAGCCGATGAGGATGACACCTCGATGTACGAGGTGGACAGTATCCGGGACTCCCGTTGGCTGAAGGGACGCTTCCAATACCTCATCGCCTGGAAGGGATATGGCCCCGAGGATTTCAGCTGGGTGGACGCTTCTTCCGTTCAGGCCCCTGACCTGGTACAGGCCTTTCACAATCGGTTCCCGTCCTGACCGCATCCCAACCAGCAGACCCGGGGGAAGGGCCCTGCTGTGGGGGATAGTGTTGTGGCTCCATCTTGTGAGCCCCTCTTATCGGAGGAAGAAGGCTCCGAACATGAAGGAGAGGAGATGGCTAGGCCTCCCTCTCCAGGACCCTCCTCTTTGGCAATGCCTCAGGTGTCTCCCGACGGAGAAGAGATTGACCAGGAGCCGGGTGGTTCTGAGATTGGCCAGGAGCCAGGTGGTTCTGAGATTGGCCAGGAGCCAGGTGTGTNAGCTGAATCTCTGGCAAAGTAGTTTGCTGTGGCTTTAAACTGTGTGTATTGTTTTTGTTTCTGTGTGCTTGGAGTAAAAGGTCTTGGCAGGCAGCTACGGAGCTGCTGCCAAGTTTCTTATCTGTGAAGTGGTGTCTGGAGAAGTCTTTAACCCTCGGCTGGCTGTTTGGGTGTGTGGGTCGGAACGGGGACAGAACAGCTGGGTTGAATAGACCTCCAGATGGGGAGGGTTCAGGGGGGAGTTCCTCCGCCTCTGAAAGATTGAAGTTCGGCTGATCCTCATCCTGCAGAGATGAGTATCCGCTCATTGAGGAGTGTGCAGGATATGTGGGCTCCTGAAACATAGGGATCCCCATAGGAGGGACATAAGGAGGCGTAGCTGATGTGGAAGCCCCCTGTCCAGGTGGATGGAAGGACCGTTCTGCTAGAGCACGGTCCACAACCTTAGACAACAGGGCCTCAAGTCGGCCATCAGAGAAAATGTCTCCAAGGTCTGGACCCCTGAGCCCTGCTGCAGTTGCGGTGAAAGTAGCTTCAGGAGCTGAACCCGAGAGAAGAGGTGATATATTGGTAACTGTGTGCTGAACTGGTGCAGAAGGTGTGGTGTGGGCTTCTGTCAGGGACCACACGCCCTGAGCTGAGGTTGAAGGACCTAAGGGAAGGTCAAACTCAGGGGCCGCCATTTGATCCATCTCTAATCCTGCCTGTCTTTGCGCTCTGGAGAACTCCTTCTCCAGAGCCTGGTGCCTACGGTTGACATGCTTTTCCGCCAACTTGGAGGTTTTCTTGAGAGTGGCCTTAGCCTTAGTTGTGAGCTTGCCTGCTCCCTTCGGTTTGGAGGTGTTCTGTCGGCCGTAACTGGAGGATGGGGAAGCCGTGCTCATGGGTTGAGGCACGGTGGAGTCCTCCATCCTGGTTTGAGCTGTCTCAGGGAAACTGAGGCGAAGCTCTGGCAGGCAAGCGGTTGGCGGAAGCGAAATTGGAGCAAGTAACAAGGACTGCTCCCCTGACCACCTGACCGGAAAATCAAATCTATCTGGGCTTGGTCACGGCAATTGAGTCTGATGCCGAAGGCACGTTGGGGACACGCTCTGGGCTCCGCCCGGAGGCCTTAGGTGGCCAGTCAAGGTGCACCAGATAGCCCAATGAAGGGCGCAGAGGGCCTGAAGTAAGGCCTGGCAAGGAAGAATAAAGACAAAGGTGGTTGAGCAATTTGGCGTGGTCTGTGTTTTGGCAACTTAGAGAAAACACAATGCTCCTCCAATGCAGCCCCGGCCTGTAAGACTATTAAGTCCTGGCTTGATGAGGCCTAAAGAAGCAACCACGTGGCAATCAAAATGGCGACCGACTGAGTTGGAAGAGATAATTAGAATCCCTGGGGCTGTGCCTTGAGTAGGGAACTAAAATCCTAAAGGAATTAGAGATTTAGCCACAGAACAAGCAAAAATTTTTAAAATCCTGCAAAAGGGAACCGTTTTATTCTTCGTTGCCTTAGGCAGCAACAAAATGGCGGCCGTGACTCCCTCTGCCCTCGGGAAAAGGGCTGTATCAACCCCAGGGAGGTTTTGACAATGCTGGGGTAGCCGTGGCCGCAGCGCTGGGTGCTATGTCAGGGAATAGCCCCAAAGGTGGCCTCCGATCAAAGCTTTAAAAAAGCGGAGCCCTGGAATCAGTTTTTTAAAACTTCGTTGCCTGAAACGGCAACCAAAATGGCGCCCGCAGCGTGCAAACAGCTCCGGAGGCTTGGAAATGGAATTTAACAGATGTGGGAGCTCTGAATGCAGCTCCTCAGGTCCTGAGAGGGGAGAAGAAGATCGTTTTTAAGGTAGCTCAGTGAGCTACCCAAGAATACTTTCCCCCAGAGCCCTGGGGAAAACTAAACAAATGCAAAGCAGTTGCCTCCCCCCCACCTCCCCTCCGATTTTAGGCAGCGCTGCAGGGGAAACAGTGGGGAAGTATTAAGTTATTTAATATTATAAGTATTATAATATTCTAAGTATTACAGTTATTGATGGATATTTTTAATAAAGGAGAATTCACCAATAGGTTTCTACCTGCTAATCTGCTGAGAGAGCCAACCCTGACACGTCTTCAAGAGCTTGAGACCAAGACAAGACTGGATCTCCTAGCAACAGGGGGCATGTCAAGTTTGGCTACTTGGTCTCAAGAGCAGGCAGACAGAGAAAACCCATTGGTGGATGCTCCATCTCCTGTACTGGAGAAGAGAAACAAAGATGATTAAAGGGCTGCAGGCTAAAACATATGAAGAATAATTGCAGGGATTAGGTATGTCTAGTCTAGTGAAAAGAAAGGCTAGCAATGATATGATAGCAATGTTCCAATATTTAAGAAGCTGCCACAAAGAGGAGGAGGTCGACTTATTCTCCAAAGCACTTGAAGACAGGACAAGAAATAATGGATGGGAACTAATCAAGGAGAGAACCAACCTAGAGCTAAGAACTCACCTGACAGTGAGACCAATTAACTAGTGGAACAGCTTGCCTCCAGAAATTGTGGGTGCTCCATCACTGGAGGTTTTTAAGAAGAGCTTGAACAGCCATTTATCTAAAATGGTATAGGATCTCCTCCTTGGATAGAGAGTTGGATCAGAGGACCTCTGGTGTTCCTTCCAACTCTATTATTTTGTTCTGTTATTCTTTTTATGATCAAGGGTATCCATCCCATCAAACCAAAAGAAAGTCCGGAATGGTAGAGGATCTCTGGGCACAGCAGGGGTTTTGACTAGAAGACCTCCACGGTCCATTCCAACCCTATTATTCTATGTTCTATGTTCTAAATGATGGTGGAAACCAATATTTTCTTAGAATGTACTTCATATATTCAATCTGAATCATATTAAAGACTTTTTAGCATTCAACAAAATTAGAAGCCTTGATTCCAATTTATGTGTTACAATATCCAAATTATCAATCATCAGGCAAATGTTGTCAAATCCTTTTCCGTTTTGTATAAATCCAAAGAAAGATGGATGGATTATAGTATTTTATTTTATTTTGTAAGAGCAAGAGCAGTAGCACTTAGACTTATGTACTGCTTAGTGCTTTATAGCTGTCTGTAAGTGGTTTACAGAATCAGCATATTGCCCCCAACAATCTGGGTCCTCATTTTGCCAACCTTGGAACGAAGGAAGATTGAGTCAACTTTGAGCCATTCAGGATTGAACTGCTAGCAGTTGGTAGTGAGCCTGCAATACTGCATTATAATTACTGCACCATCCCAGCTCTTTTATTTATTTATTATTCAAATTTATATAATGACTCATCTCAATGAAGGTGACTAAGGGCAGTGCTTTTTTGTAAAAAAAAAAAAAAAGGAGCCAGAACTTACACATGTCATACAACCCGCCTTGCCTACCCTACAAGATTCCATCCAAAAAAGGTGCCGGAACTCCATTGTGGGCGTTCTATGACAAAAAAAAGCCCTGACTAAGGGCAATGCACAATCAAAGTAAAACCATATATAAAAACCACAAATATAACAAATATAAAAATCACATTAACAGTAAAAATAGAGATACAGACTCTGGGCAAAGAAAGGATAAAAAAACCAAAAAATTATTTAAAAATAAATAAAAAATAGTTATATTCTGAATAGAGATAATAATTTTAGGACTATGCAATTTGAACATGAATAAGTTGCTGCGCACTTTGTTCAGATGCAGATGTAGATCAAGTCATGTGTTTTCAAGGAGAAAATGTTTCTCTTTTAAATAGAGAGATATCTTATTTATATATGCAGTTAATAATCTTTCCTTACTGGATGATTTAAGACTAGATAGGGAGTAATCTGGATGAAATTTTAAAGTAAAGCACAGATTTAGAATTAAGAAACACATGGCACAACTTTTCTCAACAGGCAACAATTCACTGTAAAAGAATTGCCTTATTAAGGAAATAATAAATTACAAAAATTAAAAATTAAAACCTCCTATGAAGAGAATTCCATTATTATTTGTAGTGGTCTGTTCCAATGACCAATAACACATTGTCCAACTTTCCTGTTATATTTGTCCTGAATCTTCTTTTGGTTAATTTCTGTTCACTAATTTTTATTTTGTTCTTTTTTTCAACAGAAAACAATCCCACCCCTTCTAATTTTTCCTTGCAATTTTTTCTTTCCAGACCTACACCAATTTGCCAATGATACTCCTAAAGTGCAGTATCCAGAAATTCAATAATATTCTAGATCTATTATGATCAATGGAAAATAGAAAGGAGTGAGATACTTCCTTGATCTTAATATTATTTGTTTGTTAAGGCAGCCTAGGAATGTATTCCTTTTGAAGCTAAATCATGTTCTATACTACTGCTCAGCTTGTGATGTATGTAGGCAACTCAAATACTTTTCACATTTGTTGTATTTAAATATGGTTCTCACCATCCTATACTCATGCCTTAATTTGTCTATCTAAATGTGTGACTTTCAATGTATTCCTATTAAAATTCATTTTCTTGGTTTCTGTCCATTATTCCAGCTTATCAAAATCCTATCTTTGTGCCATCTGCAAATTTGGTAACTACATTTTTAATTTCATCCAATTACATATATTTATCTATGTTTGTGTGTGTGTGTGTGTCCGTGTGCGCGCATGTGTGCATGCTTAGGAATTAGAATGGAGTCTTGAAGTACACCATTCAATACTTTTTTCAAGCCTAATGTACAGCTCCTGCTATATACTTGCTTGCTATAATTTTTCAACCAGCTCTTTATGCACAGTATCACACTATTTTCTGTGTTGCTTCTTCCACCCAAATTGGATTTAGTTTAAACATTCCAGATCAGAATTGTAAGTTTGGAATAAATGAAGAAAAAAATGTGTACTACAAAGTGATTATGCATGATTACTACTTTCAGCTTCAAAAATATAGACATGTTTTCTGCTATATTTTCTATGCTTATTTCACGACTGTAAAATTTTACTAAACTACCACAAATTCTTGGGAAAATGTGACACACAGAGGCAAGCTATTTGTTATAAATTATCTGAAGAGGAAAAATTAGAAAGTATATTCTTGAGAAGAATATGGGAAAAATTACTATAAGAAAAATTACAATAAACTGAAATTAGACAGAAAGAAGATCAAACAATCAGAAAGATGCATAACAGTAAAAAGATGCATGATGGCAACAAAAAAATAAATGAACTGTACCTGTGAATACCCAATTATATCTCCATTTTCATCCAACACATTAAAATTAATTATGGGACCTTGGGTATCTGAGTTGTTGAAGTCAGTATCACTATAAATGCGTACAAGAGGTGCACCATTAGCATATTTTAATGTAGAAAGAACTGTGTAGGTATGGTAAGCCAAAGCAAATGTATGCTGTTTTATGTTTTCCATTCCACCTAAGAAAGACAAAGCCAACAATTATCACCAATGATCACCTAATTTGGTTACAAATAAGTTTCACTAAATATAACACTAATTTTATATATCAAATGATATAATAAATATAACAAAAGGATCATTTTTCAGAAAAAAGTAACACTCAACTAATGTATTATTTGGGCAAAAATTCCAGAATGTGTGAGAGTCTCCATAGATTCAACTCCATAGATACAAAACTAGTGGAATATTTTGTATAATCTCAATAACAATTCCATTCAGTAATCAGTTAATACATAGATCCAATCACAAACCGTTTAATTATTACAGTTAAATCACAACAAACATGTTACAATAGATCTTTTAGTACTTTAGTTTTCTTTCTATAAAAGAAAAAAATGATTTGACAACATTAGATTCATATAATAGTTAGCTTAAAAATGTGGGCAGGCAATTAAAGCAAAATCAGTGGGAAAGTAATTGAATTATCCAAGACCTTGTACAAAAAACAAAAACAAAAAACCCAAATATTTTTCATAATGAAACCATTAATCCAGATTATTTTAGAAAATTATATTTGTTGTGGATTAAACAGAGATCAAATCAAAGTAAAGTGAAAAGCAAAGGGCATTCAAGATAGAGGAAAATGTAATCAAGTAAAAACTGATTTCCATGAAAGAGCAAGAAGAGACAAGGGGTTATAACAAACATTTAGACTCCCCTTGCCAAGCTGTATATTTCAATAAATATCTAAATGCACAAGTCTTGTTCATTTACAGATTCATAGAAAGAACATCCAGGGAGATAAGGTATTGGCTGAGGGCAGTGGTGGGATTCAGCCAGTTTGCACCACTTCGGCAGAACCGGTAGCTAATTTTTTGTTGCCCAGGCCCAGAATGGACTTCCAGAAGCGGTATCCACACAAGAACCAGTTGTTCACATATCTGAATCTCACCACTGGCTGAGGGATAAGTTATCCCAAAAGATAGAAAAAAATGGATATTATGAACTGGGGATCTTAACCATAGATCATTAAACAGATTTATGTGTTCCAGAAATTAAAAATGAACCTAAAATTAATGAACAGTGTATTAGCTATTTTAAAATTAATGATATAAAGGTAATTATATAAGGAGTAGTAAATTCATGGAAGGGGGGAAACAAGAACAAGGACCAGGACAAGAAGCAACGGATGGAAACTAACTAAACTAAAGAGAGAAGCAACCTAGAACTAAGGAGAAATTTTCTGACAGTTAGAACAATTAATCAGTGGAACAACCTGCGTCCAGAAGCTGTGAATGCTCCAACACTGGAAGTTTTTAAGAAGAGACTGGACAGCCATTTGTCTGAAATGGTATAGGCTTTCCTGCCTGAGCAGGGGGTTGGACTAGATGATCTCCAATGTCCCTTCCAACATTGTTGTTCTTGTTATTGTTATTATTATTATACCATAAAATATTTAAATTAACATACAAACTGAATTAGAAGCAGTAATAATATGAGAGAACTTAGCATACTGTTGAATGACATAAAGGTAAAGAGTTCAGAAAGTAGCCTCTGCCTTTAAATGAAAGAAAAGCAGAAAATTGAGAGAGTAATACATTTTAAGTTCAGTGGGAGAAAGAGATCAGCAGCCAGAAAGTGAATTCTGGTCTATGCAGTCTCCAGAAAAAGGAGAGATAACAACATTACCCCTTGTACTCTAAACTGTGAGGCAGGGCCGTAGCCCAGTAGCCGAATATGCTGAAGAATTCCAGGTTCTAGCCTGCCGCCTCAACTGGCTGGAAGACATTCTGGTGAGCTACTTTAAGGATGGGCTGAACAATGACCTGTACCGTTGCCTGCATTGCCAGGACAACCCCTGCTCACCTCCATGACTGGCGCATCCTGACCGAAGAAGCAGAGATTGACCAGGCACAGAACCAGTACTGATCGATGTGGAAGCATTCTCTACCTGAGAAGAAGAAAGAGATGGCCAAGCCCCAGGCAGCGCTGCCACGCTCGACCACCTGCTTCAAGTGTGGCAAAGAGGACCCTGGGCGGTGGAATTATGCGTGAAAATCCAAGCCAAGAAATCAGACTGACTGCCAGAGGGAAAGCCAATGAAGCCCTTTGACACTTGGCATCGAATGGTCCCTTGTCTTTGGACTGGCCTGACTCAAGAAATGGAACCCATGGGTGGATTGGAGAAAGGGGCTTCTAAAGTTCCTGTAGGGGGGACAAGCCCCACGTGACAGTTGCCACAAGGCAAGGAAGGAACCCTGCAGAGAAGCAGCAGCTGCTTTGAAAAGTGAGTTATGCAGGGCATACTCCAATGATCTAGCTGATGTATTCCATGATTCCAAGGGAGTTAGATGAACTGTACAAGTTTATAGACAAAAACCTGGCCTGAGGTTTCATTCAATCGGCTAGACCCAGGGTAGCCGCCCCGTTTCTGTTCCGGGAAAAGAAAAACTGGTCTCTTCATCTCCGTGTTGGTTATAGAAGTGTGAACACAGTGTGCGTGGAAAACATGTACCCTCTTCCACTCATGAAAGATATGCTAGCCCACCTTTCAAAAGGCCGAATATTCTCTAAACTGGACTTACAGGAAGCGTACTATCGAGTCAGAATTAAGGAGGGGGATGAATGGAAAACTGCTTTTAACTGCCCACTCGGGTGCTTTCAATTTAAAGTGTCCCCTTTGGATTACAAGGGGGCCCCGCAGTATTCATGCAGCTGATAAACAAAGTGCTCCATGAACACCTGTATAAGAGGGTTTGGGTGTACCTTGATGACATATTAATCTACACTGAGACAAAAGCTGAACATGTGAGATTGGTTCAGGCGGTTTTGAACAAACTCTATGCTGCCAAACTGTATGTGCAAATTCACAAGGAGAAAATTGACTACCTAGGCTACCAGATCTCCCATGAGGGGGTGGAGATGGACCCAGAGAAGGTGCAGGTTGTTAGAGTGGGCACCTCCTCACAACAGGAAGCAGCTGCAAAATTTCCTTGGTTTTGCAAATTTTTAGAGGCAATTCATCCCTTCCTTTGCGCAAATTGCCTCCTGCAACCAGTGGCAGAGCCTTCAGCAACCTGGAGAGAGATTTCTATGGATTTTATGGTAGAACTGCCAGAAAGCGCAGGAAGCACGGTCACTTGGGTGGTTACTGACCTATTTTCAAAACAGGTCTACTTTATCCCATGCCAGAAGATCCCCACCACAAAGGTTCTGACAAAACTGTTTCTTCATCATGTATATCATTTATATGGGACCCCACATCACTTAATTTCTGATAGAGGAGCGCAATTTCCTTCAAAGTCCTGGAGAACAATTTTGGACCTCTTGGAGACAGATCAGGGCCTGAATTTTAGTCACCATCCTCAAACGAGTGGAGGGACAGAACTAACAAACTTGGTGCTAGAACAATACTTACGATGCTTCATTAACTACCAACAAGACAACTGA
This sequence comes from Protobothrops mucrosquamatus, assembly GCF_001527695.2. NCBI lineage: Eukaryota > Metazoa > Chordata > Lepidosauria > Squamata > Viperidae > Protobothrops > Protobothrops mucrosquamatus. The sequence continues at coordinate 807,692 of NW_015386210.1, read as the reverse complement.
ACTGACCTGCCATTTGCTGAAGTGGCTTATAATAACTCTGCACACACCAGCACTGGCTTTACCCCTTTCCAAATTCTTCCACAGGGCACAATTTCAACCCAGTGCCCGAACTGCCAGCCAAACAACCCACCACCCCCTCATTAAAGGAGTGGACTGATCAATTAAAAAAAAACCTGGTAGTTGTTTGCAAAGTTTTAGATGAAGCCAGAGCAGCTTACAAGGCACAGGTAGATAAGAAAAGGGTAGAGCCTAAAACATTTCATGTTAGGGATCAGGTATACTTGTCTACTCAGTTCCTACAATCCCTACAACCTTCTAAGAAATTAGGCCAAAATTTGTGGGACCTTTCCCATCAAACACATCATAAACCCCGTCATGGTAGAGTTAGAATTGCCCAAAATCTTAAGGCAAGTTCACCCTGTATTTCATTGCAGTCTTTTAAAGCCTGAAATTAACCTCACCTTTACGGCCAACAGCTCCCCCAATGCCGCAACCCATTATGATAAAAGGTGAACAACAGTTTGAGATTAAAGAAATCTTTGACTCCCGAAAATACCATGGAACAACACAATACCTCATAGTGTGGAAACACCTCCCCACATCCCAAAATGAATGGGGCCACAAAAAACACATTAGAGCCCCTAGACTGCTTAAATGATTCCACATGCTCAACCTGGATAAACCTAACTAATCATTTTCTCTCTTCTCTCCTCTTTATTATTTTCTGTTTTCTCCAGGTGGACTTCTCCTTCTTTTAGGGGGGCAGCTTGTCAGGTCCCCATAGATCCCTATTGGGAGACTGCCATTTTGGTAGGAAAGGGGAACCTTGGAGCTTTCTGTAATATATCCATTTTTCTTTGTTCCCCTTTTGCTTTGATGTATCTTTCTTGGAAGTGGGAGTGTGGAAGAATGAACCTGGGGCCCATCTGCTTTGTCTCATTTCCGAGAACCAAGGTCACAGTGCCTGAGAACAACTCTTTATCACCTTCCCAGCTCAGAGTTCTCACAACACCTTAACACATCTGGATTGGCTCTCGTGGACTGGACAGTGGGGAAGGGCTTTGAGCAATTGAAGTTTAACCTAATGGTTCCATGTGAGAAATTTAGATCCTGCCTACTTTCTCCGCAATCACTCTCTCAATAAAAGTTCCTTTTGAAATGCTGCTTGTTTCAAGAGTTCTGCTTTCTTGAGGGAATAGCCGAAGTGAGACCTTACATAATCTATGCTGATCTGAGTGCTGATTACTGGTGGAGAGGCCCTGAAGCCCTTTTCTCTTTTGGACTGGTTGATTGTCTCTTTTGCATAATCTACAGTTGTTGTTAATAGTTATGTGACTGTTGATGGCTGATTTGTCAGAGTGCCAGGCTTCTAGAAATTCCCTGACATTTTCCCAATTGAAGCCATGGTTAAATCTGTCTATATGTTGTGAAATTAAAGAAGTTTTGTCATGCCTTTTGCGTGCCAGTTGGCATTCATGGATGCATTCTGCCAGTCTTCTGCCTGTTTGTCCTACACAGTGGTTGCTGCAGTTCTTACGCTGTATGTGGTAGATGACTCCTGTTTTTCCTTCTGGGGTTGCTGGATCTTTTGGTTTGCTTAGGATGTTTTGAAGGGCTTTAGTTGGCTATGCTGATTCCAGGTGTCTATTTATCTATTTGCAGTTTCTGAGATATTCTTAATGTGTGGCAGTGTAATTCTTTTTAGAGTTTGTGTTGATTGTGCTGTATTGGATTGAGTGGTGAAGAACTTTTTGATGAAGTTGCATGGGTATCCATTTTGTTGGAATGTGTTGTATAGATGCTCCATTTCCTTTTTCTGCTGTTCTGGGTTGCTGCAGTGCGTTTGGGCTCGTTTAAATAAAGTCCTTACACAGTTTCTCTTTTGGGAGGTTGGTTGTTACTTTTGTAGTGGAATACCTTATTAATATGAGTAGACTTTCTGTAGACTTGAGTTTCTAGTTTGCCATTGTGGTCTCTGCTGATCAGGATGTCCAAGAAGTGTAGCGAGATGTAGTTTTCCTCTTCTCTAGTAAACTGGATTTCTTTAAAAATGTTATTGATGGTTCTGTGGGTGTTCTCTAATTGGTCCTTTTTATTATGGTGATCAGATCTACATATCTGATCCATATTTTTGGTTGTATTTGTGGAAGTGCTATGGCTTCTAGACGTTGCATGATGACCTCTGCTATAAGTCTTGAAAGCAATGATCCCATAGGTATCCCTTTAATTTGTTGGAAAATTTGGCCATCAAATTGGAAGTATGTAGTAAGCAGAGGTTTATGAGATCCATGATTCTGGGTGTTTTGATCTTCATGATTAAGTCAGGTGTACTGTGAAGCAATGCAGTCATGGATTCGTGGCTAATTCTAGATCTATAGATGTGAACAGGACTATGACATCAAATGAGACCATGATTTTGTCCTCACCTATAGTCACATCCCTGATTGTTTGAAGACACTGTAGTGGAGTGATGGCTTCCTCTTGTGAGATGCCCAGGCTTTTTTTTGTTAGTTCTTTTGCAATGTTGTATGTAAGGGTTCCTCATAGAGATATGATTGGACAGAGGGGTATGCTAGGTTTGTGTATTTTGGGTATCCATAGAAGTGTGGGACGATAGGTCCACTGCTTCTCATCCGCCACTGTTCTTCTTTGGTAATTTGGCCTTTCTTAGTGAGGTCACTAAGAATTCTCTTCATCTGGTTGTCTAGTTTTTGTATTCTATTGGTGTTCACAGGGATGTAGGTTTCTTTGTCCTCTAGTATTTCTTTTGCTTCTTGTTGGTATTGTGCTTTGTCCATAATCACTGTGATTCGATAGGATGATGATAGTCTGGTCCTTTTTTAGGTTTCTGAGGGTTGTTCTCTCTTCTGTTGTAAGTTGATTCTGTTCCTGTTGTATTCTGATCTGTGGAATGATGTTTTGTCTAATGTTTTCTTGCATCTCTGTGGAGAGATTGGTAGTTTTAAATGCCCCTTCCAGGGCTGCAAAAAAAGATCTAGGTGATTGGCATCACCTGTAGAATTGAGTACTTTTTGTAGAATCCTGGATAGTGGGCAGCTGGACATGTTGACCACACATTCAGGTTCTGATGTTTCTTTGGTTCTGGAATTCAGTTTCTGGAATATGCTTTGGAATTTGGTTTTTCTTTTCCCAGCCTATCTCTGGGTCGTAATTCATTATGGTAGTGGCCAGTTTCTCCATATGCTCTAGTGTGATTGTCTGTTCCAATTGTTCTTTAAGGTTTGCTATGGTGTGCAGATATGTGTTTAATCTGAGGTGTGTGTCTGTAATCATGAACCGTATCATTTTTTGCCCATTTTCTTGGGCCATTTTCCATCCAGCTGTGCAGTTGATTGGAGGTTTGTACCTGACATTGGTAGGTAGTGCATGCTGTTGTAGGCATTCATGCAGGAAGAAAAGTTGTTCTTTGGTGGAAGAGTGCCTGCTGGCAAATTTTTCCCATTTGTGTCACACCCATATGTGGTACCAATGAAGGAAAATATTTGTAACTCAGGGTTGAAATGAGGGGTCCTTGGTGGTCTCTGAGCTTGTTTTCTTGCAGACATTTCATTACCCTAACTAGGTAACTAACATCACCAGTGCTAATAAGAAGTGCTGTTTACTGTCTGTTCATATTCTGGTGTCTTGCCTGTCTGTATGGGTGGGAGAAGTCTTAGGGATTCTTTGGTTGGGCTGTTTATTAACAACTATTTAGCAGTTTCTTGATTAGTGTATTGCTTACACCAACGCACAGAGCATGAGCAACAAACAGAGTGAATTAGAAATTCAGGTAAATGAGGACATATATGATATTGCTGCCATTATAAAAACTTGGTGGGATGAAACTCACTAATGGAACACACAGTTAGATGGATTTAAATTATTTAAAAGAAACAGACCAAATAAAAGAGGAGGTAGAGTTGCTCTCTATATAAGAAATAACTACATCTCTACAGAAATAGAGCACAACAATGATGAAAACTGTCTTGAATGCATTTGGGTCAAGATAAAAGGGGGGGGGGAAATGACATTGCCATAGGTCTATACTATAGGCCACCCAACCAAACAGAGGTAATAGATGAACTTTTTGCTAGTCAGTTAACTAAGGTATGTAGGAAGCACATCCCAATAGTAATGGGGACTTTAATTACCCTGACATCAATGGGAGACAAACTCTGCACCAAGTGCAGCAACAAAGATGATTAGGGGACTGGAGGCTAAAGCATATAAGGAACGGTTGCTGGAATTGGGTATGTCTAGTTTAATGAAGAGAAGGACGAGGGGGGACATGATAGCAGTGGAAGATCAAACAGATTCCTGTCAAACCTAGCAGACAACTTTGCCCAAAAGTAGAGAAGGGAACTAAGGGGTCAGACATATTGTCTTAATTCTCATTAACAGAGATGAAATGATAGAAACCACAGGAACCTTGGGGGGGAATGACTATGCAATATTGGAATTCAACATTATGCAAGCACAAGCAATAGAACACAGTAAAACTAGAGTCTTGGATTTTAAGAAAGCTAATTCCAACAAACTTACAGAGAGCTTGGGAAAGATTTCATGGATGAGAATCCTCAAGAGAAAAACAACTCAAGAAGCTTGGCAAATTTTTGAAAAGTGGGATTATAAAAGCCAAGTCTAGCACAATACCAATGAAGAAGAAAAATAACAGTTGTCAAAAGAAACCAGCATGGCTGCATAAAGAACTCTCTGATAAATTGAAAGATAAAAAGGACAAGTATAAAAAGTTGAAAGAGGGGCACATAACTAAGGCAGAATATCAGCAAATAGCCCGAGCCTGCAAAGATGAAGTGAGGAAAGCTAAGGCTCAAAATGAACTAAGGCTTGCGACCAAAATCAAAAATAACAAAAAAAAAATTTCTTTCAACATGTAAAAAACAAAAAAAGTGAAGGAAACAATTGGTCCATTAGTGGGGGAAAGTGGCAAGAAGGTGACAAGCAACAGGGAGAAAGCAGAACTATTTAACTCATTTTTTGCATCTGTCTTTACACAAAGGGAAAAAAACAGACCAACCTATCAAAAATAGTGCCATAAAAATAGAATAGAAACACAAGTTAAGATAGGCAAGAAAATGGTAAGTGAGCACCTGTCCAGCCTAGAAAAGTTCAAATCACAAGGACCAGATGGATTACACCCCAAGGTTCTCAAGGAACTGGTAGATGTGATCTCAGAACTATATATAAACTATATATTTCAAAGATCCTGGAGCACTGGAGAACTACCAGAGGACTGGAAAAGAGCTGATGTAGTTCCCATCTTCAAAAAAGGGGAAAAAATGGATCCAGGAAACTACAGACATATCAGCCTGATCTCAATACCTGGGAAGATCTTGGAAAAGATAATCAAGCAACGAATCAGCAGACATCTAGAGGCAAACAAAGTCATTACCAAAAGCCAACATGGGTTTGTCAAAAACAGATCATGCCAGACAAATCTTATTGCATTCTTTGACCAGGTGACAAAATTAGTGGGACAGAGGAATGCTATGGATATAATTTACTTGGACTTCAGTAAGGCATTTGATAAAGTAGATCACAACCTACTACTTGATAAGATAGAAAAATGTAGGTTAGACAGCATCATCACCAGATGGATTCATAGCTGGCTGACCGGTCATACTCGGTGTGTGGTCCTCAATCGAACTGCATCTATAAGGAGGGAAGTATGTAGTGGAGCGTCTCAAGGCTCTATTCTGGGCTCAGTGCTCTTCAATGATTTGGATGAGGGGATTGATGGGAACTCATCAATTTGCAGATGACACCAAGCTGGCAGGAATAGCCAACACTCCAGAAGATAGGCTTAAGATACAGAAGGATCTTGACAGACTTGAATATTGGGAGCTATCTAACAAAATAAAATTCAATGCTGAAAAAAGTAAGGTTCTACATTTAGGCAAGAAAAACCACATGCACAGGTATAGTATAGGTGGTACCTTGCTCAATAGTAGCAACTGTGAGAGGGATCTTGGAGTCCTAGTGCAGGGCTTTTCAACCTTTTCACCCATTGTACCACTTTTAGGATAAGGCAACATCCACCAGTCGTCCAGCAAGGTGTCAAAAACTTGACCCCCCCCCAAAAAAGGAAAAAAATGATAAAGTACAAGTAGTTCTCGACTTACAACAATTCGCTTAGTGACTGTTCGAAGTTACAATGGCACTGAAAAAAGTGACTTATGACCATTTTTCACATTTAATGACTGTTGCAGTATCTCCAGGGTCATGTGATTTACATTCGGATGCTTGGCAACTGATTCATACTTATGACATTCACAGTGTCCCAAGGTCATGTGATCACCTTTTCCAACTTTTTGACAAGCTAAGTCAATGGCGGGGGGCGTGGCTAGCTCATCACTCAGGTTAAGGCAGTGGTTCTCAACCTTTCTAATGCCACGACCCCATAATACAGTTCCCCATGTTGTGGTGACCCTGGGTGCCAGGGGCGTGGCCAAGTGGGTGTGGCCACCAAGTGGGCATGGCCACCAAGTGACCCCCAACCATAAAATTATTTTCATTGCTATTTCATAACTGTAATTTTGCTACGTTATGAATTGCAATGTAAATATCTGATATGCAGGATGTATTTTCATTTTTACAAATTGAACATAATTAAAGCATAGTGATTATGCTTTCCTCTCTCCCTCTCTTTCCTCTCCCTCTCTTTCTCTCTTCCCTATTTCTCTTTCTCTCTTTCTCTCTTTCCTCTCTTTCCTCTCCCTCTCTCTTTCTCACTCTTTCTCTTTCCTCTCCCTCTTTCTCTCTTCCCTCTTTCTTTCCTCTCTTTCTCTCTATCTTTCCTCTCTCTCTTTCCTCTCCCTCTCTTTCTCTTCCCTTTCTCTTTCCTCTCTTTCTATCTTTCCTCTCCCTATCTCTCTTTCCTCTCTTTCTCTTTCCTTTCCCCTCTCCCTCTCTCCTCTTCCTCTCTTTCCTCTCCCTCTCTCTCTTTCCTCTTTCCTCTCCCCCTCTTTCCACTCTCCCTCTTTCTCTCTCCCTCTCTTTCTCTCTTCCCTCTCTTTCTCTCTTTCCTCTTTCTTTCCTCTCCCTCTCTCTTTCTCACTTTCTCTTTCCTCTCTTTCTATCTTTCCTCTCTCTCTTTCCTCTCCCTTTCTTTCTCTCTTCCCTTTCTCTTTCCTCTTTCTCTTTCTATCTTTCCTCTCCCTCTTTC
>NW_015386210.1:797652-799714 GCF_001527695.2 Protobothrops mucrosquamatus | reverse complement strand
CTTTCTCTTTCCTCTCTTTCTATCTTTCCTCTCTCTCTTTCCTCTCCCTCTCTTTCTCTCTACCCTTTCTCTTTCCTCTCTTTCTCTTTCTATCTTTCCTCTCCCTCTCTCTCTTTCCTCTCTTTCTGTTTCCTCTTTCCTCTCCCCCTCTCTTTCCTCTCTCCCTCTCTTTCTCTCTTACTCTCTATTTCTCTCTCCCTCTCTTTCTCTCTCCCTCCCTTTCTCTCCCTTCCTCTTTCTCTCCCTTCCTCTCTCTCCCTTTCTTTCTCTCTCCCCCTCTCTCCCTTTCTCTCTCTTCCTCTTTATTTCTTTCTCCCTTTCTCCATCTCTTTTCCTCTCTTTCTCCCTCTCTTTCTTTCCCTCTCTTCCTCCCTCCCTCTCTCTCTCTCCGATCGGGAATCGATTTGGAGGTGGGGAGGGGAGTGGCCGAGGGCTACCTGTGTGACCTTGAAGTGGCCACCTTTGGAAGTACCGACGCTGCTCCAGCCAGGCTCGAGCCGGGCAGAGCAGGCGATGGGAGAAGAGTGAGGCGATCGCCTTCCCGGCAGCCGGGACTCCGGCACGCCTTCCCAGCCAGCGGGCCCTATGGTAGCGCCGGGATCGCGCGGCTCCCTGGGAAAGGAACTTCCTGCCACACTTCTCAGGGGGTGGGGCACCCGTGCACAGGGTTAATCAGAAGCCCCGCAAGGGGGCAAGCCTGCATGAAGAGCCATGCCCTTTCTGTAGGGGAGGGACACGATGAGGGAGCCAAACAATCATGGGACGAAGATGCAGCCAGCCACTGGAAATGCCATGCAGGAAAAACAGTTGACAGCAGCCTGCCGGGCGGCGTGCGTGACTCCGGCACACCTTAGCACTGCCCGCTGGCGCCTGGTTAGAGCAGGTGGCCGGTGCTCCATTGTGGCCGGCTCCGGCGGGGCGGGGCGGGGATTCCCTGGCATCATGGGAAACGGCACGGCAACGTCAGCAATGGGCGGGGCATCCCGAGGCCGCCGGCGCCTGGTTGAAGCAACTGGCTGGCGCTCTGTTGTAGCCGGCTCTGGCGGTGGCGGCAGGGATCCCCCACAGCTTGTGGCTTCTGCTGCAGTGCCCGGATCGGTTTCCCACAATGGAGCACTGGCCGGGAAGGAGCTGCTCCTGCCTGCCAGCCCCAGGGCTGCGCAGGGCGCCAGAGGGCCAAGGCGGCCTCTGACAGCGAGGGAGGAAGAGCTGGCACAACCCGCAGGTGAATCCCACCTGGCTGCATTCTTTGCAGCCGAAAGGGCTTTGATCCCGCTTCCCCTTCGCTCCGGCCGGGTCCATGAATGCCAGATTCAAGAAGACGGAAGAAGGCTCACATGTCTCCACCCCAAAACCCCCAGCCAGCCTGCTGGCCTTTCGAACCACCCTGCGGTTAGATCTGGCATTACCCTTCGCTTCCCTTTCGCTCCAGGCGGGTCCATGAATGCCAGATCTAACCCCAGGGTGGGGGTTACTATTGGTACTACCCTTGCTTGCCTTTGCCACAGTCTTTCTATTTCTATTTGTAGGTCTTTGTATTTTGTTATCTTCTCCAGTTCTTTCTCATCTATTCTGCTGTCTCCAGGCACTGCCACATCCACTATCCAGACTTTTTTGTCTTTCTTATTGACAATTGTTAAGTCCGGGGTGTTATGTGGCAGATGCTTGTCTGTTTGAATTCTGAAGTCCCAGAGCAGTTTAATTTTATCATTTTCTATGACTTTCTCTATTTTATGATCCCACCAGTTCTTGCTTACAGGGAAATGATATTTCTTGCAGATCTTCCAATGCACCATTGTTGCTACTTTGTCATGCCGCTGCTTGTAGTCAGTCTGTGCGATCTTCTTGCAGCAGCTTACCAAGTGGTCCACTGTTTCTTCAGCTTCTTTGCATAGGCGACACTTACTGTCTGTTGCTGTCTTCTCAATTTTGACTTTGTATGCATTTGTCCTTAAGGCTTGGTCTTGTGCAGCCAGAATTAGTCCCTCGGTCTCTTTCTTCAATTTTCCTGCTCTTAGCCATTGCCAGGTCTTGTTATTATCTGCTTTCCCAGCTATTTTTT
>NW_015386210.1:789574-797201 GCF_001527695.2 Protobothrops mucrosquamatus | reverse complement strand
GTTGACAGAGGAAACAGTGCAATAACAAATAGTACTGGTGATAACGAATCTCCTTGAAATATTCCTCTCTTGATATTAACCTCTCCCAGTCTCTCACTATTGACCTGCAATTGTATCTTCCATTGTGCCATCAATTTTTGCACAAATTTTCTGATGTTTCTACTGACTCCTGTTATTTCTAGGCACTTGATTATCCAGTCATGTGACAGAGAGTCAAATGCCTTTTTGTAGTCAATCCATGCCACATTTAGGTTGGTCTTCCTTTTCTTGCAGTTTTCCAAGATCATTTCGTCTATTAGGAGTTGATCTTTTGTTCCTCTGCTATTGGGGCAGTTTCCTTTCTGCTTGGATGGAAAGAGATTGTTTTCAACTAGATGCCGTTGTACTGCATCAGCTACCACATCAGTTAGCAATTTGAAAGTTGTTGGTAAGCAGGTAATTGGCCTGTAGTGGCCTGGTGTTACCCCTTTTGTGGATTTTTCATTATTAGGTAGGTTTTCCCAGTTGTTAGCCACTTTTCAATTTCTCCTCCTTGTAGTATATTGTTGAACTGCTTGGCAATGAGTGGGTATATAACAGTTAGATGTTTCAACCAAAACCCATGCAGTTCATCTTCACCTGGTGCTGACCAATTTTTGATCTTCCTTGCTCTTTTTTCTACCATCTTTGTTGTTATTACTAGTTCTTTGATTTCAACTTCTGTTTTATTTGCATCCACCTCTTTTAACCAAGCCGCATCCTTGTTGTGTTTCTTTGGGTTATCCCATATCTGCTTCTAGAACTGCACTGTTTCTTCCTTGTCAGGTACTGACTGATTCATTGCAGTTTCTCCATTGATGGATTGGTAGAAACATTTCTGATTGGATTGAAATTGGAGGTTCTGCCTATAATTTGCAATTCGAGCTTCGTATCTGCTGACTTTCCTGGCTATAGCTGTTATTTGTTGGTTTATTATTTCCAGTGCTTTCTTGATCTTCCTTGTTTCTAACTGGTATTTCTTCATTAAGTATTCTTTGGTCTTCTTGTTCTTCGGCTTCTTTTCTTTCATCTGTTTTAGCTTGCTTGCATGTGATCTTAATTTGCTGATCTTATTTTCTAGTCTAACCTTCCATTTTTGTGGTGCACTGTTTGTTTTTCTTCTTTGTTGATTTTGCATCCCAGGTATTCAGTTATAACTGCTGCTGTGCTGTACATTAGTTGGTTTGTTTCTTGCAGTGAATTGGTGCTTATACTTGATATTGCAGTATTTGCATCTTTTAATGCTTGTGCTAGCTGTTCCTTTGGAACAATTTATATTAACAAAGTGAGTTGGGTTGCACTGAGAAAGTGAGTGGCTGGTCCAAAGTAACCCAGCTGGCTTTCATTTCTAAGAGAGAACTGGCACTCAAAGCCTGGTTTCTACGCCAGCATCTTAAGCAACACACCAAATTGACATAAAATATTTGATTTATAAAAAAATTGGATGAGGAATTTATTTCAGTAGGAACAAAAAAAAGAAACAAAGAAGAAATTAAGCTGCTTTGAATATAAATCCCTAATTAAAACCAGAACTTGTATTAACTGACGAACATGGCAGATTTGTTGGAGTGGAAATTAATTTGCATGAAACTTTGATCAACTACGAATTTATGCTTCAAATAAGGACAACATACTATCCTATAAACCAGTGGTTCTCAACCTTTTTAATGCTGCGACCCCAACCGGTCGTAAGTCGAGGACTTTCCCTGCCCGGGAGCGCCGCGCATGCATGGTTCCGCCCCCTGCGCCAGCCGAGGCGTAGCTGGCAAGTGGCAGAGATGGAGCAGGCTGACCACCAGCTGGCCCAGCCCAAGGGAGGTAAGGCACCCGCCGGAAAAGGGGGAAAAAATGGCGGACAAAAAAAATGGCGGACAGCCTTGCTTGGCGACCCCCATGAAATGGTCAATCGACCCCAAATGGGGTCCCGACCCACAGGTTGAGAACCACTGCAAACACTGTAGCAGATATTAATAGGTTTCTCTATGAAAATCAGTCTTTGATGGACAATTGGAAATATTTCCCCACAACTGGATAGCATTTCTAAGAAAAACATTAAAATCATTCAAGACAAATGACCAAAAGTTTTCTTTACTGGCAGTATTACACTGAAGCTACAAAAGGATTTTAAGATAACACAAATTTTAAGAAAAGAGAGAGATTATGAGGAAGGAGTTAGAATTTTATTCATGGATCTTAAAAATTGATGACAGAAAAAAGTAAAAAACGAACCTGGTTTATTTGAGTATGGTTAAAATAATGATTAGCTATGTCTGGTGATGTCTAATGGTTTTTTATGGATTGGATGATGATAGTTAATTTTAGTAATGTTTAAAGGATTAATTTGTAAGGTTCTTTTTTGCAATCTTTAATTTGAATTTTCATTATTTGAAAAGAGGGATGGGGGTTTGTTTACATGGAAATGGAGATATAAATATTTATTTCCGTTAACTATGAGATTGCTTGCCTTTCCTCCCCCTACTCTGCAGAGTAAAGAGATGGTTTAAACAAGTAAGGGGATTATTGAACAACAGTATTATTATAATGTTACTAGATAATGCATGACCCATTGGGACATGTTTTAGAGATACTTTCATAATGAAACATTTCCTTATCTTACAGGTTAGGAAAAAGCAGAAAACTGGCAGGGACATTTGTAATTGACAATCACATGATCATGGCTAACTACAGTGGCACAGCAGCACTGAAGAGATCATTCATTTGCCAAATTTAAATCCCCTGAGATAGGGGTACCGGAGTTTGGACACATTCTGTAAGTTAGCCTATTTGAAGCATCTTGGTTCAAAAACTGTTGCCTTGTAATGCATTGTTTTGTCCAACTGAAACTTACAAACAGACATGAGAATTTTACTAGCATATGTAACAATACATTTTGTTTTGCATTTTACTAACAGCCTTAAAATTTTCTAATCTAATTCCAAATTAGTTTCTTCAATATGAGAGTTCTGTGGCATGGTAGTCTAAATAGATGTCTTGTCTGCATCTTCTTTTTCTTTTGTTTAACTTGCTGAATTGGATTGAATAGCAGATGACCTATCACTTTGTATTACTTTAAACTCATTATATGTGCAGGCCTAAAACTCTAGTCTTGTTTTTCTTTATTATTATTGTTCTATCTGTTAACTATTTTGTCATTAAAATATTATTATCAGATCTTTCATCTTCAGCTTTACACTTTGCTGGCATCCTGCTATATAATGCAAGGGAAAAGGAGCGGGCAAAGGAGTATAGATTAGTAAAGATGAGCCTGGGAAAACAAAGGCAAATGGTGGAAGGGGGAGATACCTTTGACAGGAACCAGAGGTGCCAGGACCAGAATATTTCAGCTTTCAAGGATGCTTGGCTGAGAACACAAGTAGAACTGGTAGTGCCTTCCTTGGGGGCATAGAACTGGTAGTGCCTTCCTTGGGGCATAAGGTAAGCCTGGTTGCCCTCTTGGACTCAGACTACACCAGATATCTGGTCAGTCCTGGCTTAGTCAAGAAAATGGGTCTGCATCTAAGGAGCTTAAAGTGCCTGTGGCTTTCTGCCAATTAAACAGTCAATAGCACCCCCACCCCCCGCAATGTTCATCACTGAACTAGTAGAGATGAGGATAGGTGCCTATACAAAAACTCTACGCTTTATCATGGTACCAGGCATCAGTTTTCGTACTAGGACTGGCTTCTGAAATGGAACTCCTACATAAATTGGAGGACGTGGCTCTTAAAGATTCACCAAAATGTTTACCAGTTATCTTTGATGAAGGACATGTTGGCCCACCTGGCCAAGGGAATGATTTTTGCTAAGCTAGATTTGTGGGAAGCCTACTACTGAATTAGAATTAGGGAAGTAGACAAATGGAAAACTGCTTTCAACTGTCCTTTGGGATGTTTTCAATTTAGGGTACTCCCCTTTGGAATGCAAGACGCCCCTGCCATTTTTATGCAACTCATTAATAAGGTGCTACAGGAGCATCTATATAAGGGAGTCTTAATTTACCTTGATGACATTCTGATTTACATTGAAACCATGGCCGAGCATATAAAGTTAGTCAAAGTGGTACTCAGAAAACTTTGTGCTGCTTATCTATACAATAAACTCTCCAAATGTGAGTTCCACCAGAGCAAAATTGATTACTTGAGGTACTACATCTCCCACAAAGGTATATTGATGGATCCCAAAAAGTTAGGAACTGTGTTGGAATGGGTCTCTCCCAAAGATTCCTAGGATTCGCCAACTATTAGCACCAATTTATGCCCTCATTTGTGCAAATAGCACTTTCCATCACTAAGCTGTTGAAAATTAAAGGGGAGGGGAAACCCAAACCCAGCCAACCCATGGAGTGCCAAGTGGCATTTGAAAAGCTTAAGCACTTATTCACTGGCGAACTGGTGACTAAAACACTCAGCTCCAAAAGCCCCTTTTGTTAACCAGGCAGACACTAGTGATGTGGCCGTGGGGACTGTACTGCTACAGAAAAATGAACAGGTCCTGTAATCATGTGCTTACTCTTCTAAAAAAACTCACTGAGATTGAACATAAGTAGGCAATGTGGGAGAAGGAAGCTTATGCAGTATGCTGGGCACTCCTGATCTGGAGACACTTTTTAGAGGGAAATAAAGCCCCATTGAGTTGTGGATGGACTACAAAAACTTGGAAGCCCTGAAAACATCCAGAAGACTATCTCCAAAGCAGGTCTGTTGGGCCCAATAATTTAACAGTTCAACTTTACATTGCGGTATCTCCCAGGAGGGAAAAACCTCCTAGCTGATGCTCTCTCAAGGCTGCTACAATATAATAGCTCTAAGGCTGAAGTCAGCAGACCAGTCATTCCTTTCCAGCAGCTGGCAGCCCCAGCCATCACCAAAGGGCAAGAGAAGCTGAAACCCCAGATAGCAGACAATTTGCTCTCTGTGCTACAAGCCGTATTAGAGAAAGACAAATGGTTTAAAGCCCACCAAGTTGAATGTACATTGCATAATTACTTGGCATGGGTAGGGGCCAAACTATAGGTCCCGGAGAGTCCATGAACCATTGTCCTGCAAAAATGTCATGACTTGAAAACAGTGGTACACTTTGGCTTTGTAAAAACCGTGCATCGTGTAAAATGACAGTTCTGGTGGTTATCCCTAAAAAAAGACATAGAAAGCTACATAGCTAGCTGCCCTGTTTGTGCATCAGCCAAAAGACATCAAGGGAAGACACCAGGCCTCCTCCAACTAGTGCCAAAGTCCAAAACGCCCTGGAAGGAAACCTCAATGGACTTTACAGTGGAGTTAGCAGAAAGCTCTGGAAATACCATAATTTGGGTGATAATCTTTTCTCTAAAGAAGTACATCTTGTGCCTTGCCAAAAAATTCCCTCAGCATGAACCTTAGCCAAGCCATTCATGCAGCATGTATACAAACTTCATGGGGCACCAGAATGAATCATTTTGGATTGCAGCATTCAATTCATCTCACAATTTTGGCAAGAATTCCTCAAATTACTAAGCTCCTCCCATCATCCCAAACTGAATGGTGTGTGTGAATGTAGTAATAGTGTCCTAAAACAATACGTAAGATGTTACATTAACTACCAACAACATAATTGGGCTGACCTCTTTGGACAAACAGTTTATAGTAAGGCCGTACATAGTAGCACTGGTTTTACCCTCTTTAAAGTGGCATTTGGGCAGGACTTTCCCCAAAAGTAAGGCCTACTCTGAAAATAAGCTCTAGATTGATTTTTGGGGGTGGGCCTAATATAAGCCCTACTCCAAAAATAAGTCCTAGTTTTGGGGCAAAGCACACACTTAAAAATCAAGCTAGGTCGGGGGTAGGGGTGTGGATCTGCCCCATGTACCGCACAGCCACTTACCTTGCAGCCAGGCCTCTCCTTGCCAGCTCACTTCTTTTGCAGCTAAGCCTGCATTTCTCAGTCACAGACCTGTCCAGAAGGCCTGTGCAGCCAAGAACCGAGACATGGATTCAATCCATAACTTGGTTCTGCAAGACCTCTGCAGCAGAGGACTGAGCTATGGATTCAATCCATAGCTTGGTATTTGGCTATATAGGCCTTCTGGAAAGGCCTGACTGCAAAATACAGTCCAGAATGCAGCTGCAGAAAGAAGCCCCAGAAGAAGTGGACCGGCTGGGTGGGGCTGTCGATGCCAGAGGAATAAGACATCCCCCGAAAATAAGACCTGGTCGCTTTTTTGGAAGCAAAAAAAAATAAAACCCGGTCTTATTTTGGGGAAAACATGGTAGCTATTCCCAAATTGCCCCAAGCCAAGCCTCAAACAACTTTAGCAGAGTGGATTTCACAATTGCAAAACATCTGTCCAGTAGTCCAGAAGGTGCTCGAAGAAGCACAACAATCATATAAAAAACAAGCCAACAACAAATGCTCTAAACCAAAGAAATTCAAAGTAGGCAACAAAGTCTACCTGTCTACCAAGTACTTAAAGTCCAGACAGCCTTCCAAAAAACTAGGTCCAAAGTACATTGGCCCTTTCCCTCTCAGCAAAGTTATTAATCCAGTGACAGTTCAGTTAAAACTACCAAAAACCATCAAACACATTCACCTGGTGTTCCATTGTAGTTTGGTAAAGTAGGTAATCATCTCTCCCTTATGCCCTAAGATGAAGCCACCACCTGCCCCAATTTTGATTGAAGGTGAGCAACTTTTCAAAGTCAAAGAAGTTTTAGATTCACACATATACCAGCAAAAAATTCAGTGTTTAATAGCTTGGAAATATTTTCCCCCTTCGGAGACAGAATGAGTAGATGCCCAGCACATAAGAACTTCAAAACTTCTTCAAATGTTCCACAATAAATATCCAGACTGAATACTAATTCATCATTTGTCTTTCTCGTTCCCTCCCCTTTTCTTTTCTTCCCATAGAGGACTAATGTCCCTGAAAAGGAGGACAGAATGTCAGGTCTGTCATCATCAGCTTTACGCTTTGCTGGCACCCTGCCATAAAATGCAAGGGAGGAGGAGGGAGCAAAGAAATGTAAAGTAGTAAAGATGAGCATGGGAATGTGAAGACAAATGGTGGGAGGGGTTGACACCCTTGACAGGAACCAGAGGTGCTAGGATTGGAATAATTCCAGCTTTCAAGGACACCTGGCCTGGGAACAGAATGTGGAATTGCATTGAGTTGTGCCAAATTCCAAGCTGTTCCAAAATGGCATGCAATTAGACACTGATGAATTGATCAAGGGGGGAGGATCAGGAAAGGAGAAAAGTATAACCTTTGTGCAGGAATATTCAGATTTGTTCTGTCCCCCGTCCGACCCACACCCCCCAACCAGGCAGCCGAGGCCTGAAAAACTACTCGGCACAGACAAAGGCAAATGAATTCCTTGGCAGCAACTGCGTAGCTGCCTGCCAAGCCTTTACTGATAAGACACAGCAAACAAAGATACTCCACAATAACTTGCCAGAGAGCTTGCAACAGAATATCCATCAAAAATTGTCCGACACGAAACTTCACATGCCACACCCCTTGCTTATATAGCCAGTGGGGTGTGGCCCAGTGACTCAGCTGAACTATCTGGCACGACGTGTCCGCTGCTGCGCACGCTTATCCTTCCGACGCTGGCGTGGATCCAGCCAAGACGTA
>NW_015386210.1:784925-786013 GCF_001527695.2 Protobothrops mucrosquamatus | reverse complement strand
CTAACATGTATCCTACCCCGTGCTCGGTCGGATTCGGTTCGGCTGGCCCTCCAACAGCTCTCTAGGCATCTTTTCCGACGTTTCATCTCTCTCAGCTCCTCGGTAAACCAGGGAGCCGATCGAGATCTACATCGGGTCAGAGGCCGCAAAGGCACGACTCGGTCCAATGCTGCGGCGGCAGTTGTCTCCCAAGCCGCCGTCTGATTTTCCGCCGAGTCGTGGACCAGATCCTCCGGATATGGCCCAAGCTCCGTCAGGAACCTCTCGGGGTCCATCAGTCGCCCAAGGAACTCTATGGAAGTCTGGAAGAAGTAACATTTCTCCAACTTCGCATAGAGATGATTCTCCCGCAGGCGCTGCAGGGCCTGGCGGACATGCTGGAGGTGGCTCTCCTGGTTCGGGGAGTAAATTAAAATGTCATCCAGATAGACCACCACGAACCGGTCCAACATGTCCCGGAACACGTCGTTCATCAGGTGCTGGAAGACCGAACGGCATGACGGTATACTCGAAGTGGCCGTATCGGGTGCCAAATGCCGTCTTCCACTCATCCCCCTCACGCACGTGCACCAGGTTGTAGGCCCCTCGGAGATCGAGCTTCGTGAAGATCGAGGCCTCCCGCAATCGCTCCATCAGCTCGGGAATGAGCGGCAGGGGGTAGCAATTCCGCACTGTGATGGCGTTCAAGCGCCGGTAGTCGCAGCACAGGCATAGGTCCCCCGTCTTCTTCTTCACGAAAAGGACCGGGGCTGAGAGCGGGGAGGACGAAGGCCGGATAAACCCACGGGCCAGGTTCTTCTCCAGGAAATCCCATAGGGCGGCCAACTCGGGCTCCGACATGGAGTACAGGCGGCCCACAGGCAATGGCGTGTTGGGCAGCAGATCCACTGGGCAGTCGTAGGGTCGGTGCGGGGGTAAGCGGTCCGCCTCCTTTTCGCTGAACACATCGGCGAAGGACGTCAGCTCAGGAGGCAAGGAGACGGCTGGGGTGGAGACGTCCTGGCCGGCACAGGTGTGACGGTGGTGATCAACACACTGCAGGCTCGGGAACGAGATGGCGTTTCGCGACCATGCCACCTGAGGGTCGT
>NW_015386210.1:779413-782738 GCF_001527695.2 Protobothrops mucrosquamatus | reverse complement strand
TGGCCAATCCCAGAAACACCGGGCTCCTGGCCAATCCCAGAAACACCGGGCTCCTGGCCAAACTCCTCGCTGTCGGAAGGCACCGAAGGCTGCACCAGAGGGGAAGGGCCTGGAGAGGGAGGCCTAGCCATCTCCTCTCCTTCATGTTCAGAGCCTTCCTCCTCTGATGAGAGGGACCCACCGGACGGAGCCACAACAAGATTTAGCCTTTCTTTCTCTGCAACAATCTTAGTAAAAGAACCTTTCACTTCAACCAAATGTAGTCGAGGGTCTTTCGTTCCTAAGGACCTGAGCTGGGCAGGCCTCACAAGTATATAATTGACAGGTTAATAATCTGTAAATGGATTTGATAGTTTAAAATCTTTTGGACCTGTTTTGCAAGGGATGGCAAATTAATTTTGTAGTAATGTATTAATCAATATTCAACTATGGGAGATAATTTGTGCATAGGTGTTAGGGTTTTTTCTTTTTAATGCACTTTTTGTGTTTTTGTATGTTTGTTTTCTTTAATTTTTTTAGAGTCTTTGTATTTTAAACTTTTTTCCAAATAAAATTTGAATTAAAAAAAAGAATTAGAAAGAAAGAACAGAAACTTTGCAGAGTCACCTTGTGTTGAGATGGAGGGTAAACAAATTTAATAATAAATGAATTAGTATTAATGGTGAAATCTCAAAAGAAAGCTGCCTCCAGATTTAGAATTCTTTATATTCAGCAGGAAAAGTCTGATTTGATCTCTATAAGATCTCATGGGGCAGGCAGATATAAGTGGGGAGAGGTTGAGTCTTAAAAGCCTGGTCCCACACCATGAAGGGCTTTAAAAGTTAAACCCACAGCTTGAATAAACCCAGAAAAAAACTGACAACCAATTCAACTTTGGAGCAGAATATAGTATGTGCTTTCTCAGAGCATACATAACTGCCCACACCCCTTCATTCTATTCTGGTTGAAGCTTCCAAATACTCTTCAAGGTCAATCCTATGTGATCCATTGCAGTAATCCAATTTGGAGGTGACTGGGGCATGAATATGTTCTGTTATTAATAAATGTATGCAGAACTTGCTGGTACAGGAACAGGTAAAACTGGTGCATAAGATGAAGCT
This sequence comes from Protobothrops mucrosquamatus, assembly GCF_001527695.2. NCBI lineage: Eukaryota > Metazoa > Chordata > Lepidosauria > Squamata > Viperidae > Protobothrops > Protobothrops mucrosquamatus. The sequence continues at coordinate 781,638 of NW_015386210.1, read as the reverse complement.
GTGCAGGAATCATGAATCTTAGAGTATCCCAAGGTTGTGCACTGGATCTGCAATTCTTTTTTTAATAGGTTTTATTAATTTTTAAAAACTACAATCTTTAGAGCTGGATTCACATATTTAGCATTAACTTCTTCAATATAAATCTATTCAGTACTGCACAATCCAATCTTTTTTTCCTTGATCCTCCTTTCTCCCCTATATTTTTCCCTTTTCCTCTTATTAAACAATTACAATTCTTAGTACTATTGACGTATACAAAGTTAAACATAGACATCTTCATCATATTTTACTAATATTATAGAAATAATAATATCAATTCATGTCAATATCCTGTTTTTCGTGCTCTTGTTAAAGTTTGATTTCCCATCAATAAAGTATCTTTGTCAATTATGATTTTCTCAATATTAATTACATTTATACAGCTAAAAAAAATATTCATACCAATCCTTCTCTTATTTTCAAATTTCTCATATCAAAAGAAGGAAAAAATTCTGTTTAAATTCTAAATCATATCTTCCATTACAAAAATCTAGTTATATCTAAGGGCCATCCGTTCTTTTATTCATATTCAAACATGTATATTAATCAGATAGCGCCCCCTCTGATAGATCAAATCCTGTTTTTTAAATCTAACTCTCGCTTTCTGTCTTTGCCAAGCAGCTTTCCAGGCCAAGACTATTAAATCACCCAAGAGTTTTCTTTCTATTTTTGTGAAAGCTACTTGGCATGAGAAAAATTTAGGTAGAGCAATTCCATCCAGCACCGTAGATGACATAGTCCTGGAATCCAAAACCAATGCAACTCAGTCTTGCCATGGTACAGCTAAAACTTGTTATTCCCCATCCATGCCCTCACAGACTCTATATACCAGGATATGACAGTCATGACTTCACTTAATTCACCAGAGGTAGAAATATACATGACAACAAATGAGTTCAGCCCACAGCCTCATGTAGATGTTAAAAAGGAGAGGAGAAAGCACCCATCTCTGTGGCATCCCATATAGTAGGTTGTGGTCTACTTTATCAAATGCTTTGCTGAACTCTAAATACACAGCATTTGGTCATTTCATCAAAGAATGAAGTAAGATTTGTTTAGCATGATCTGTTTTTGACAAACCCATGTTAGCTTCTGGTTATAACCTTGTTTCCTTCTGAGTGTTCACAGATTTGTTGCTTGATTATCTTTTCAAAGATCTTCCCAGGTATTAATATCAGTCTGATTGGTTCGTAATTTCCAGGATGTTTTTTCCCCTTTTTTAAAGATGGGGACTGTTGTGTCCTGAGCCTGCAAGAGGCAGGCTCGGGACGTTGCAAGAGTCCCGGGCATTTGCAGAAGCTGCCCGGGACCAGACTGAGCGGCGCCGGCCTTGTGCGCATGCGCAAGGCGGGAAAAGCCTGCCTCATGATTGGTTGAACTTGCCCGGGGATCAGAGGGTATAAATAGAGGCCTGTGTGCCTCTGCTCTGGTTGTTCGTAGAATGGAAGCAAACAATAAAGACTTGTTGGAGATGTTTCGTCTCAAGCGCCATTATTCTCCGGACTTAACACTGGCGACGAAGGTGGGATTCAGTCTCTACAGCTAGGAAAAGCTAGAAGACTCACCCAAAGAAGTCCGGAAGAGTAACGGCGTGGAAGTCAGCGTTATCCTGCAAGTACGAAATCGCTGGAGGGTGCATGCGGCTGAAGAAGAAGAAAACCTGATCCTCGATCATGGCGAAAGTTGGGCGTTTAGCGGAATTCGACGTCTCTCACCCCGAGAGGTGGGAATCTTATGTGGCAAGAGACGTATTTCTGCATAAACCAGATTCGAGAGGAAGGCTTAAAGGCTGCCACATTGTTGTGTGTTTGTGGGCAAGACGCCTTTGAGATCGCCGAGAGCTTAATCGCCCTGGACTCGCTGGAAACGGTATCATACTCCGACCTCAAGAAAACTTTAAAGAGGAAAACGGCATGGAAGTCAACGTTATCCTGCCAGTATGAAATCGCTGGAGGGTGCGTGCAGCTGAAGAAGACCCTGATTCTCGATCATGGCAAAAGTTGGGCGTTTAGCGGAATTCGACGTCTCTCACCCCGAGAGGTGGGAATCTTATGTTGCAAGAGTCGAGACTTACTTCCGCGTAAACCAGATAAGGGAGGAAGGCTTAAAGGCTGCCACGATGTTGTGCGTTTGTGGGCAAGACACCTTTGAGATCGCCGAGAACCTAATCGCCCCGGCCTCGCTGG
>NW_015386210.1:766834-776812 GCF_001527695.2 Protobothrops mucrosquamatus | reverse complement strand
GGATAACGGTCCTCAATTTACTTCTACTGAGTTTCAGGGATTTCTCCGGACCAACATGATCCGCCACGCTGCTTCGGCTCCCTTCCATCCTTCCACCAACGGTCTGGCTGAACGGATGGTCCGCGTCACCAAGGACGCCCTCAAGAAGCTGACTTACGGCAACTGGCATCACAGGTTGGCTGACTTTCTTTTGGCACATTGTACTACTCCGTGCACTGCCACGGGTAAGTGCCCAGCCGAACTCCGCTGGGGTCGTTGGCTCGTGACTAAATTGGACAGGCTGCATCCGGAACGTGTAGCTGCACAGGTGTCTCAGCCACACCCACCACGGGTCCTACGTGAAGGCGATCCTGTCTGGGCCAGGAATTACGGGCCTGGCCATCTCTGGGTACCGGCTATGGTCTGCAAAGTCTCGGGGCCTCTGTCCTACGAGGTGTCCCTGACAGACGGCCGCGTACTTCGCCACCACATTGATCAATTACGTGTGAGGCGGGACTCACCTATGGTTCCTTCTCAGTCTCCTCTAGGGGGGGAGGAGGAATGGGAAATGCATTCTGGGATTCAAAATCAACAGCCTACGTTGGCTGTGGAAAGGGAAACAGGTACTCAACACCCAACTTCCACAGGTGCTTCAGGTAGCAGTTCTTGGGAAAGGGAGTACATAGACACCCCCACACACACTCCAGCCTGGGAGTCCCACTGGTGGCAGACTAATTATCCACCCCTAACAAACAATACTCCAGACATGGAGAATACCTGGGAGCATACTCACAACTCACAACATGCAAGAGAGCAGGCAATACAAAAGGGAAACACGTTCCTTGCTGAAAGGGCTCAGAGAAGGATGTCCTCACGCATCAGGGCTAACAGGGAGGCATCCCTAGTCCCTAGCACTACAGAAACGAGCCAGGAAACCCGCACTCCTTCAGGAAAAACGGGAATGAACTCAGAGGGGTTAGACAACTCCATTGAGAGCAGATCAACCAGGTTTAGCGACCAACAGGGCTCTGACTGCTCAAATACAGGAGACGGGCTGGAAAGTCAAACTGAAGTCACTGGTCATGCACAGGGCACTTCACCTAGTGCAAGCAGCAATGGGAATAATAATACAAACTCTCCAAGTTTGAGAAGGTCGCTCAGGGTAAGAGGCCCTCCCAAATACCTAGCCGATTATGTAAGGTGAGCAGGTACATAGCAATAGCTAACCTAAAGGTACTGGCTGGTTGTCTTTAAGAAAACAAGGTCGGGGGGCCACTGGATCTGGTTCAAAGGAACAGTCCCACACCTTATACATTGTGTAACATTAACTCATCATTAATTATATTACCATCTATAGGATGGCGTCCATGTGGGCGCAATCTTATTTCATCCAGGGGGAAGGGGTGTTGTGTCCTGAGCCTGCAAGAGGCAGGCTCGGGACGTTGCAAGAGTCCCGGGCATTTGCAGAAGCTGCCCGGGACCAGACTGAGCGGCGCCGGCCTTGTGCGCATGCGCAAGGCGGGAAAAGCCCGCCTCATGATTGGTTGAACTTGCCCGGGGATCAGAAGGTATAAATAGAGGCCTGCGTGCCTCTGCTCTGGTTGTTCGTAGAATGGAAGCAAACAATAAAGACTTGTTGGAGATGTTTCGTCTCAAGCGCCATTATTCTCCGGACTTAACAGGGACCACATCTTTTCCAGTCCTCAGGTAGTTCCCCGGTGATCCAGGAACGTTGAAGGGTTCTGAAATCAGGTCTGCCAGTTCCTTCAGAACTCTTGGATGTAGTTTGTCAGGACCTAGTGATTTGAATCTGTCTAGAGCTGATAGGGGTTCTCTTACCTTATTTTTGCATATTTTAATCCTAACCTGTCATTTATGGTTCTGTTTTTGGTAAATCTGAATAGTGTTTTCTTTCTGAATCTCTGAAGATAGATGCAAAGTATGAATTAAGCAGTTCTTTCCTCTACTGCCCATTACTTCTTTGCCATCTTCTCCCATTAGCTGACCGATTGTTTCTTTGATATTTTTCTTAAGTTTTATGTGTTGAATTTTTAAAATATTTTTATGCCTTGTTCTGTTTTATTTTATTTATGCTTTAATTTTTATTGTGGTCAGTGTTCATAATAAAAAATTGAATTGAATAACTGATCTCCACAAGAGCTTTGAATAAAATTCAAGTGTAAGAGATGACCCAGGCTGAGCCCGAGGGTAGATCAAATGCTTCATCAGTCATGAGTCCCTTCATGCCCACAAGAGAGCTAAATCCAGCCCACCTTGAATTCCTTCTATTCTTATCTACTGTCAATTTCTTTTGACTATTAGTAGTTCAGATTCTTGTAGAGAGCTTAAACTTGGAATAAGTCTTTATATCTATTTGAACTACCTGGATCTTCTGATTTCCCTGGCACTTGACATTAATCTGAACAACTCGCCTTCACCAAAAGTTTCACAGACTCCAGAATACCCAAGCCATTGCTTCAGATTCCAGAGCTGCAGCAATAATGGAGAAGCAAGATCTCCACTTTATCCACCACTCTAGACACCAAGATGGCATTGAAGATGAAATCAGGAATTTTGCAGCCAATTTTCAACAAATGCAGATCCTGACTCAATAAGTGATTCCTCTGCAACCACAACCACTTGCTACACCTGCCCAGGCACAACCTGCCAGTTCCTGCCACACTCATCCCCAAGACTCCCCATTGCCTACCACAAAGATTCACTGGTGGTCTGATATGATGAGAACATTCCTAGCCAGAGCAAAGTAATCATCAGTATCCAACCAGGGGAGTTTCCAACAGACAGATCAAAAATTTCCTTCATCAGTGTTTTAATTAAAACACTCCACTGCCAAATGGGGACATCCACTCATCAAAACCAATGACTCTGCCATGGATAGTTTCCCAGACTTTCTCATTAGGTTTAAAGAGCACTTTGGAGACTCTATTCAGATAGAAACTACAGAACAATGCATCCACCAGCTCCACCAGGGCAACAACTCCATAAGAACATATACTGAAGATTTCAAGTTCATTGCAACAGATCTAGATTGGAATGAGTTAGCTTTAAGATTACAATTCAAGAATAGGTTCAACAAGGCCATAATCACACAACTGATGCAATAAGGTATTTCATGCGGTCTACAAGACCTCTATCAAGCCTTTATAATAGCGGAATCTCAACTCATAGAACTTAAGAGCATTTTTCAGCAGCCCCAGCCAACCGCTTCCACAGCTGACTTCTCCTGTCATTACCCTGAGCCTCCCTGCCCCCTTGGATTTGGATGTTGAAGAGCTGATGCAAATTGGAGTGCCAGATAAGCTCCAGGAGCAGAAGAATGGCAATGGCACAGAGAGCTCGCCCTTTGTTTCTATTGCGCAGAAACAAGAAATGCTCCCCCTCCAAGAGCTCATAGGGAGTTCACCCAAACACTGAATGGGGCTCAATTATCTCCATGCTCAGGTACGTTAATGAAATGCTCAGGTACATTAATGAAATTTGATTCTACCCTAACACTTCTCAATGATCAGGAAACCACCATCCCTGTTTTGATAAGATTCCGGGGCAACCTCCCACTTCATAAGCCTAGCCACAATCCAGAAATCCCCACAGTTCCCCTGAAGTCTCTATTGCCACTGATAACTATTGATGGCCAAATTCTAAATGTAGGCCCTATTATTCACGCCACAGTGCCTTTGAAATTAACAACTAATCAGCATCCTGAAGAGTTAACCTTCTTCAAAGCTGACTACATCAATCTTCCATTTGTGCTGGGAACCACTTGGTTATAACACCGTGATCTCTACTACTGTGGAAAAACCGATCTACTGTCTTTTATAGTACTGAATGTGTTTCTCATAGTGATCAGCCAACGAAAACTCCTCAAAAGCCCCCCAAAGGTTAACAGATTCCCAATCTGCTAAGTAAATATGCAGATTTCACTAATGTTTTGGGGGAAGAGTAAGAGTTGGCCCTCCCCACACACAGAGACTGCAATTGCGCCATAAACCTGGTCCCTGGCATCAAAATTCCCACCAAGAGATAATACCAAATGTTTACTACAGAATTAGAAATTCTAAAACAATAGTTGGACTCTAATTTGCAAAAGGGATTCTTAAGACCCTCCCAGTCTCCTGCCTTGACTCCCACCTTCTTCATACCCAAGAAGCAAGACGCCAATGGGCATAATAACAGTGAGAAACCCTCAATGTGAGTTGTCCATGATTACAAAGCTTTAAACTCAATCACAGTAAGAGATCATTATCTACTATCATTAATTCCAGATCTATTAGATAGACTGCAGAAAGCATGCATAGAAGACTAGACCTCCGCGATGCTTACAATCTCATTAGGATCAAAAAAAGGGCATGAATGTTTACTATCTTTGATACCAAATATGGCAAATTTGAAAACACAGGGGCCATAATTTCCAGAATCATAAATCAAGTCTTCATAGATTTAATAGATAAATTTGTTTCTATATTTAGATGACATTTTAGTCTATTCTGAGAATGAGTCTTAGCACACAGACCACTGCAAACGATGAAAAAAATATTAAGAATAATATTACTATGAAACCAGAATTGTTTTTTAGGGAGAGAGGATTATGAACATTTAACTAAAAATATGGGAAATTAATACTGTATATGGTAACTGCAGCAAGATTACTGTCAGCGTCCTTACCGGTCCCTAGTCTCCTCAGACAAAACAGATGAAAGACAGGGTGAATGGCACACAGGAACGCTTCAACAAATGCTTTAATCCAACAATTCACAAACAAAGTCAGTACTGGGAGTGTTTTGCTCCCAGCAGGTTAAATATCTTTCCTCCCTACAGCTCCACCCTCCCTACACAGCAGTCCAGCATCTGGTGTTTGTCCTTAAAGGCAACCAGGTTCTCCCTGGCCTGCCGTCCAGTCTCTGCCAGTTGGCGTTGCATAGCGGAGCGTCAGAGCCGTTCTCTGTTCTGCTAAGTCTCCACTTCACCCCCAGGCACCCCCACCCTCCTTGCTGGTGTTGCTGCCTTTGCCTCACAGCCCTCAGCCAATCAAAGGCCTCCCAGCCATCCGGCGGTGCTGTGGATGGCCGCTGGCAGTGCAGAGGCCATACGGGACCGCCAACTGATCAGTGGCCCCGGAAACAGCCCAACTGGCCTCTCAGCTGTTCGGCGGGCCTCCCAATTGTTCAGCAGGCCTCCCAGCTGTTTGATGGGCCTCCCGGATGTTCAGCGATGCCGCAGATGGTTGCCGGCAGTGCAGAGGCCGTATGGGACCGCCAGCTGATCGGCGGTCCCGGAATCGAGCCAACTGGACTCCCGGCTATTCGGCGGTGCCGCAGCCAGCTGCCGGCGGCCATATGGGACCGCCAGCTGATTGGCGGCCCCGGAAATGCCCAACTGGCATCCCGGCTGTTCGGCGGGCATCCCGACTGTTCGGCGGGCCTCCCAACTGTTCGGCGAACCTCCTGGCTGGTCAGCAGTGAGCTGCTTCTTTTAATTCCCCCCTCCCTTGAATGTTGAGCCCACGGGGCCTGACAGGAAGTTCCCTCTACCAGGGCACCACCTGGAAGGCAAGGAGAAATGTGTAAGCACTTACTTGCTATTGCGAACTGTTCAGCTGAACTCCCACCCGGCTTACTAGGGCACTGTCGATGGAACCTCCGTGTCAATTGGGGGGCATGGATGTCTGATTCACCTACCCAGGATGCCTCCATAATAGGATACCCCGTCCACCGCACTAGGTACTGTAAATGTCCCTGTCGGATCCGGGAGTCCAGAATCTCCTGTACCTTGTACTGGTCCCCCTCGACAGGCCCTGGTGCCTCTCCCATGGGCCTACAGGAGGAACCCTCCACCGGCTTCAACAAGCTACAGTGAAAGACCGAGTGTATCTTCCCCAAGAACCGGGGTAGCTGTAACCGTATGGTCACCGGGTTGATGACCTGTGTAAGCCAGAACGGCCCTAGATACTTGGGACCTAGCTTCTTACAGGATGCCCTCAGTCGTAGATATTTTGTTGACAGGTACACCCGATCGCCCATCCGAAGAGGCTGTTGGTGCCTTCGCTTCCTGTTGACCTGTGTTTTAGTGCTCTCCTTTGCTTTCACCAAAGCCCTCTTTACATTACCCCATCCCCCCAATGTGCGTTATCCAATCCTGGGGCTGGCAGGGCGAGGTGTCTCCCTGGTTGTACTCAGGGATTGGGACGAAATCCAGTCTGTGCACCACCCGAAAGGGAGCAAACCCGGTGCTGCTATACACCACATTGTTGTACGTCACTTCTGCGAATGGCAGTAGGTCAACCCAGTCCGTCTGCTGGTACGATACATAGCTCCATAGGTAGCGCTCCATCGCGTTTGTGCGTTCTGCTACTCCGTTGGTGCTAGGGTGATACGGCAAACTGAGACAACCCGATGTACCAGATAAACTCCTGCCAAAATTGAGCCGTGAATTGCACCCCGCGATCTGAGATGATCCATCGGGGCACCCCGTGCAAGCGGTACATTGTGTGAGAAAGAGTTTGACCAGCTTGCGGGCGGATGGCAACCCTTTACATGGGACAAAGTGGGCCTGCTTGGAGAAGAGGTCTATGATGATCCACATCACGGTATAACCACGACTCTCCAGTAACTCACAATAAAGTCCATGTCCTCCCATGGTCAGGTTGGGTCCGCTACCGATTGTAACAACCCTACAGGCTTCCCTATACGGGGCTTGGTGGTGGCACAAACATGGCACCCCCGAACGTAGGTCTACACGTCTGCTTTCATGTGCGGCCACCAGAACTGACGCCATACCAGATGTAGGGTTTTAAGGAACCAGAAATGTCCCTCTTGCTTTACATCATGGCACTGTCGTAACACTCCCTGTCATAGAGCCTGTGGGACGTACAGCTTGTTGCCTTTCCACGCTAAGTCATCCCTCCGGGTCAGTAGGCCTGGATGTTCCTGTAACCAGGGATCATCCTGGATGGCCTTGTGCAGCTCCTGGACCAGGCTGACAGCCAGGTTGTGTGGTATCGCCCGCGCTGTGGCTTACCGGTAGGAGGGCATGATTGCCTGTACTACCTCCTCCCGCTTACTATCATATTGAGGCATTCACAACAGAGCATCGGCGAGAAAGCTATTTCCCCCTGGTACATACCTCAACTGGAAATGGAAGCATTGGAAGTACTGCGCCCAACGGACATGTTTCGGGGACAAGTGCCTCGGCGACTGCAACATCTCGAGATTCTTATGGTCTGTCCAGACTTCAAACAGTTCCTTCGCCCCCTCTAGTAGGTGTCGCCATGTGGACAATGCCCACCATATGCCAAACGCCTCCTTCTCCCAAATAGCCCATGCTCTCTCGGTCTCCGTCAGTTTCCGTGACATACAATAATAATAATAATAATAATAATAATAATAATAATAATAATAATAATAATAATAATAATAATAATAGTAGTAGTAGTAGTAGTAGTAGTAGTAGTAGTAGTAGTAGTAGTAGTAAAGTTGGAAGGGATCTTGGAGGTCATCTAGTCCAATCCCCTGCTCAGGCAGGAAACCCTATACCATTTTGGAGAAATGGCTGTCCAGTCTCTTCTTAAAAACCTCCAGTGTTGGAGCATTCACCGCCTCTGGAGGCAGGTTGTTCCACTGGTTAATTGTTCTAACTGTCAGGAAGTTTCTCCTTAGTTCTAGGTTGCTTCTCTCCTTGATTAGTTTCCATCCGTTGCTTCTTGTCCTGCCTTCAAGCGCCTTGGAAAATAGCTTGACACCCTCTTCTTTGTGGCAGCCCCTGAGATATTGGAACACTGCTATCATGTCCCCCCTCGTCCTTCTCTTCATTAAACTAGACATACCCAATTCCAGCAGCCTTTCCTTATATGCTTTAGCCTCCAGTCCCCTAATCATCTTTGTTGGTCTTCTCTGTACTCTTTCTAGAGTCTCAACATCTTTTTTACATCACGGTGACCAAAACTGGATGCAGTATTCCAAGTGTGGCCTTACCAAGGCATTGTAAAGTGGTATTAACACTTCACGGGATCTTGATTCTATCCCACTGTTAATGCAGCCTAGCACTGCATTGACCTTTTTGGCAGCTGCAGCACACTGCTGGCTCATATTTAGGTGATTGTCCACTAGGATTCCGAGATCCCTCTCACAGTTACTACTATTGAGCAAGGTACCCCCTATACTATATCTGTGCATTTGGTTTTTCTTGCCTAAATGTAGAACCTTGCTTTTTTCACCATTGAATTTCATTTTGTTAGATAGCGCCCAGTGTTCAAGTCTGTCCAGATCCTTCTGTATCTTAAGCCTGTCTTCTGGAGTGTTGGCTATTCCTGCCAGCTTGGTGTCGTCTGCAAATTTGATGAGTTCCCCATCTATCCCCCCGTCCAAATCGTTGATAAAGATGTTGAAGAACACTGGGCCCAGAAGAGCACTGGGCACCCCACTACACACTTCCCTCCATGTAGATGCGGTTCCATTGAGGATCACACGCTGAGTACGGCCGGTCAGCCAGCTACGGATCCATCTGGTGGTGGTGCTGTCTACCCCACATTTTTCTATCTTGTCAAGTAGTAGGTTGTGAACTACTTTATCAAATGCCTTACTGAAGTCCAAGTAAATTATGTCCACAGCATTCCTCTGATCCACTAATTTTGTCACTTGGTCAAAGAATGCAATAAGATTTGTCTGGGATGATCTATTTTTGACAAACCCATGTTGGCTTTTAGTAATGACTTTGTTTGCCTCTAGATGTTCACTGATTTGTTGTTTGATTATCTTTTCCAGGATCGTCCCAGGTATTGAGGTCAGGCTGATAGGTCTGTAATTTCCTGGGTCCATTTTTTTCCCTTTTGTGTAGATGGGAACTACATCAGCTCTTTTCCAGTCCTCTGGTAGTTCCCCTGTGCTCCAGGATCTTTGAAAAATATAGTTCAGTGGTTCTGAGATCACATCTGCCAGTTCCTTGAGAACCTTGGGGTGTAATCCATCTGGTCCTGGCAATTTGAACTCGTCTAGGCTGGATAGGTGCTCACTTACCATTTTCTTGCCTATCTTAATTTGTGTTTCTATTCTGTTTTTTATGGCACTATTTTTGATAGGTTGGTCTGTTTTTTCCCTTTGTGTAAAGACAGATGCAAAAAATGAGTTAAATAGTTCTGCTTTCTCCCTGTTGCTTGTCACCTTCTTGCCACTTTCACCCACTAATGGACCAATCATTTCCTTCACTTTCTTCTTGTTTTTTACATGTTGAAAGAAGCTTTTTTTGTTATTTTTGACTTTGGTCACAAGCCTTAGTTCATTTTGAGCCTTGGCTTTCCTCACTTCATCTTTGAAGGCTTGGGCTATTTGCTGATATTCTGACTTAGTTATGTGCCCCTCTTTCCACTTTCTATACTTGTCCTTTTTATCTTTCAATTTGTCAGAGAGTTCTTTATGCAGCCATGCTGGTTACTTTTGAGAGCTGTTATTTTTCCTCTTTGTTGGTATTGTGATAGACTGGGCTTTTATTATCTCATTTTTCAAAATTTCCCAAGCTTCTTGAGTTGTTTTCCCCTTGAGGATTCTCATCCATGGAATCCTTCCCAAGCCCTCTCTAAGTTTATTGAAATTAGCTCTCTTGAAGTCCAAGACTCTAGTTTGACTGTGTTCTATTGCCTGTGCTTCCATAATGTTGAATTACAATATTGCATAATCACTTCCTCCCAGTGTTCCTATGGCTTCAACACCTTCTATCATTTCATCTCTGTTAGTGAGAATTAGATCCAAAATGGCTAATCCCCTAATTCCTTTCTCTACTTTTTGGGAGATAAAGTTGTCTGCTAGGTTTGCCAGGAACCTGTTTGATCTTCCACTTGGTGCAGAGTTTGTCTCCCAGTTGATGTCAGGGTAGTTAAAGTCCCCCATTACTATTGTGATGTGCTTCCTACATACCTTAGTTAGCTGACTAGCAAAAAGTTCATCTATTTCCTCTGTTTGGTTGGGTGGCCTGTAGTATACACCTATGGCA
>NW_015386210.1:757924-766734 GCF_001527695.2 Protobothrops mucrosquamatus | reverse complement strand
TTTTATATTGACCCAAATGCATTCAAGAAAGTTTTTATCATTGTTGTGCTCTATTTCTGTTATTTCTTATATAGAGAGCAACTCCACCTCCTCTTTTATTTGGTCTGTTCATTTTAAATAATTTAAATCCCTCTAGCTGTGTGTTCCATGTGTGGGTTTCATCCCACCATGTTTCCGTAATGGCAACAATATCATATCTGCCCTCATTAACCTGAATTTCTAGTTCACCCTGTTTGCTTTCATACTCTGTACATTGGTGTATAGACATTTGAGTCCTTTATGACTGGCCCTGTGTTTACTTTCTACATAACCTGTGTGGTGCCTGAGTTCCCCTATTGTCTTACCACCTATTTGGTTAGTGCACTTTGTGTGGCACTTGCTATTAGAGGCTTGATTTTGCTTGACAGCAGGGTTGGTATTCTTGTCCACACACACATCTATGTTACATGCACTGATAGCCCTATAATTTTTAGATTTCCGGGGACAGGGTTGTTCTGTATCAATTAACTCACTGTCCCTGCTGTTTAGTTTAAATTTTCCCCCAGAAAATTTGTGAATTTATAGCCAAGTAACTCAGTCCCTTTCTTTGATGGATGCAAACCATCTCTTTTGTCCATCTTTTCATTGGACCAGCTACAGACATTGTGACTAATATATCCATAGCCTTCTCCTTTACACCACTCCTTTAGCCACATATTGAATTGTGCTATGCGCTGGCCTTTTCCATTTTGCTCCTTATACACTGGTAAAACCTCTGAGAAAGTAAGTCTACAGCCTATTCTGCTAAGTTCCTTCCCCAAGCTCTGGAAATCATTCTGCACAGAGAGTACATCTTTTTGGGACAGATCGTTAGTGCCAAGATGTACGATAGCTTCCACATCACAGTCCTTGCTGCTATTCTTGATTATTTTAGAAATACGCTTCTTGTCCCTACTGGCAGTAGCACCTGGAAGACACCTGACCTCTTTTGAAGCCTCTGTGTCCTTTCCTAAATTTACACCCCTTATAATTGAATCACCAGCCAGAAGGTAGCTTCTCTTTTTGGATGCCTTTCTGTTCTTGCATGACTGATGTGTAACTCCTGATTCACACTTCTCCCTGTTGAAATCTAATTCTTCATCTCGGATCACAATCCCCTGCTTATTTGAGTTATGTTCACAAATACCTTTATAGGCACAGGGCTATAACGTTCTTTTGCAGTAACACTGCTCCCACCACAATGTCACTGGCGTCAGCCTGTACCACGAATGGCATGTCGGGATTTGGGTGGAGAAAGACCGGCTCCCTTGCAAACAGGACCTTTAGGTCCTCAAAGGCCTTTTGGCATGCCATGGTCCACGCTAGTGGCTGACCAGGCCGTGGCTTCGTCGCAGTTTGTCGTGTGTGGAGCAGGTCTGTCAGGGGTAGAGCTACCACTGTAAACGAGGGGATGAACTGCCTATAAAAGTTGGCAAATCCCAGGAAGCTCTGCAGTGGATGGCGGGTCTGTGGCGCTTGTTAGGGTCCATTTCCACCCCTGCCCCCAATATTCTGTAGCCCAGATAGTGCTGCTGGGTTTGGTGGAAGTCGCACTTAGAGAGTTTTACAAACAAATGTGCTTTCAACAGTTTCTCCAATCGGATGTGTTCCTCCATGGTGGCGGTGTATGTTAAGATGTCGTTCAGATATACCAGCACCCCACGGTACAGGTGTTTGTGCAGTACCTCGTTGATGAGCTGCATAAACACTGCGGGGGGCCCTGCAACCCAAACGGCATCACCCTGAACTGGTAGCTACCAAGGGGGCAATTGAAGGCCGTCTTCCACTCATCCCCTCATTTGATGTGGACCCTATAATACTCCTTCCATAAGTCCAGCTTGGTGAATACCTTTCCCTTCGCCAGATGGGCTAACAGGTCTTTCATGAGCGGCAGGGGGTACGTGTTCTCCACACAAACCCCGTTGATGCCACGAAAGTTAACACACAACCTCAAGGAGCTGTCTTTCTTCTCTTTGAACAGAATGGGAGCTGCTATCCATGAACAGGCCAGCTGGATAAAGCCCCTTGCTAGGTTCCGATCAATATATTGATGCAACTCCTCCATCTCCCTGGGTGTCATCGCATACATCTGGGCTTTGGGCACTTTGGCGCCTGGCATGATATCTATTGTGCAGTCGGTTGGCCGGTGAGGAGGCATGACGTCACACTCCTGCTCGCTGAAGACTTCAGCGAGGTCGGCATACACAGCTGGAAAGGGGTTTTCCCCCCTGGTGCTCTCTTGACTTGCGATTGCCACCCTACTCCCTTCTCCACCTCCTTTGTCCGGTTCCTGGTCTGGTGGCTGGGGACTGATCCCAATCTGCAATTTTCAGTATCCCCCTTCCCACCAAATTGTAGGCCCCCACTTGTCCAACCACGCCAGTCCTAGGATCACGGCCTCGGTCATGGTAGGAATGATAAACCGGAGGACCTCCCAATGGGCCCCCATCTCTAGTCTGACAGGCTCCGTTACAAGGGTAGCCGCCCCCCCAGAAGGGATCCATCCACCTGTTTGAATTTAATAGGGTTGACCAGCTGTTGCACCCCAATCCCGGTCTCAGCCACCATTCTCTTACTAATCAGGCAGCGGGTGCAGCCGGAATCAATTAGGGCCCTATATTCCCCCCGACGCCCTGTCTGTGGACTCGTCAGTATGATGGGGACAGCAAATGGGCATACTGGCTCACTCACCATAGGATTTTCCACTGACTCATCCTCACTGTCGTATGCCACCAGCTGGTATCTGGTGGCTGTCATTGCCTCCTCCTCCTCCTGAGGCCTCCATCGGGGGTGGTCTCTTCCAATTAATGCACTGCCCTCAACCTCTCCGGTGTCTTCTTGGGTGTGGGTCCACCCTTCCCAGGGGTTGGAGGGGTTCCCTGTGGAACGGAGACAGGACACTCCGCTGCCCGATGTCCTGGCTGGTTGCACTGGAAACACTTGAATGATGGCCGAGGAGGCCCAGAGGAACCCGAACCCGGAACCTGGGTTTTGCGTCCTTCGTCCCTTGGTTTCTCTACACACCTACGTGGTACCGCCAGATCCTCCCCCTTCTTTCAGAACTCCTGCAGCCCTGCATCCAGGTCTACCACCACATGGAACCATTCCTGGAGCCAACTTGGGACACCCTGGCCGGCTCAGAACTGGTGAACCAACAGACGTTCTGGCCAGGAGCACAGTCTACCAGCCATCCGCCTGAATTCCCAAACGTATTCTGTCGCAGGCCGGCCTCACTGCTTCAGCATCAGGATCTCCACCTCGGCCCGCTGAACCTGGGAGATGTCCTCAAACCGGGACCGCAGAGTCTCCAAGAACAGACCGGTGTCAGCTAGCTCCCTGGTGTGGTCACTGTAAAGGTCCGCCGCCCATTCCGCTGCTTCACCCTGCAATTCCGCTGTTATTGCTACTACCATAGCCCACTGGGATGGGTAGAAGCGGGCGTACAGGTCCAGATGGTTTATGACCTGGCTGAGGAACATTGCCAGTCGTTGCTGGTAGCGGTGGCAGATCCCACACCATCCCCGGACCCCATGGGCCCCCAGGCATCCCCAATCCCCATAGAGTATCCCCCAACAGATACGGAGCATTGGTCCACGGACCCCACCACTGCCTGCGTCCATTACCAACCTGCCTTCCCACAGAGGCCATGTTTGATCTGCCGGTCCTCCCAGATCAGAGCCTCTGACCTAGGGAGCCACCCTGAACCTAGGGCTGGCAAAAAAACCCGAGGTGGACCCGACCTTCGCCTCGCAGCCCTCAGCCAATCAGAGACCTCCCAGACGTCCGGAAGTGCTACGGACGGCTGCCGGCAGTGCGGAGGCCGTACAGGACCGCCAGCTGATCAGTGGCCTGGAAAAGGCCCAACTGGCCTCCCGGCTGTTCGGCAACCTCCCAGCTGTTTGGCAGGCCTCCCAGCTGTTTGGCAGACCTCCCAGCTGTTCGGCGGTGAGCTGCTGCTTTCGGTTCCCCCCCCCCTTGAATGTCAAGCCCACGGGGCTTGACAATTACTCTATGAGCAAAGATGAAAAAATAATGAAATACTCACAATGGAAGTCTGGATTATAAACTTAACAGGATTTACCGAAATAGCAAAGCTGACCAGTTTGGTCAGGGGAAAAAAAAAAGATTAAGACCGTTTTGAAAGACTGGAAATTTTGTATAGGCTTTTTGTTGAAAGAAAAAACATTGAATTGATGATTTACAGATTTGGGAACTAAAATGAATTAAAAAGGGAAGGGTTTTGCAAAGGAAAAAAAGAGAAAGATGGTACCAAAATTGGTAATTACTCAATAGAAAGTATGAAAGTCATAATTCTATATTTTCTTTTTCTTATCTTTATTCTTTATACTTTTACTCTATAAAAGTTATTGTATTCAAATAAATAAATAAGTAAATAAATAAATAAAGAATGAATGAATGAATGAATGAATGAATGAATGAATGAATGAATGAATGAATGAATGAGTGTCCTGGTGAACCACCAGTTAAGTATAAATCAGAAAGCCAACACAGTCCTGGGCTGCATCAACAGACGGAAAGTGTCAAGATCAAGAGAAGTGATAGTATTGCTCTATACCAGTGGTTCTCAACCTGTGGGTCGGGACCCCATTTGGGGTCGATCGACCATTTCACGGGGGTCGCCAAGCAAGGCTGTCCGCCATTTTTTTTGTCCACCATTTTTTCCCCTTTTCCGGCGGGTGCCTTACCTCCCTTGGGCTGGGCCAGCTGGTGGTCGGCCTGCTCTGTCTCTGCCGCTTGCCAGCTACGCCTCGGCCGGCGCAGGGGGCGGAACCACACATGTGTGGCGCTCCCGGGCAGGGAAAGTCCTCGACTTACGACCGGTTGGGTAGTCCTCGACTTACGACCGGTTTAGTCCTCGACTTACGACCGGTTTAGTCCTCAACTTACGACCGGTTGGGGTCGCGGCATTAAAAAGGTTGAGAACCACTACTCTATACTAAATTGGTAAGACTACATTTGGAATATTGCATCCAATTCTGGTTACAATAGACCAAAAAAGATGTTGAGGGCCTACAAAGAGTACAGAGGAGAGCAACCATAAGGGGTCTGGAAGTTAAATTCTATGAAGGAGCCTAAATCAACCTCTTGATAAGGAAAATCAACATATTTGCCTTAACAAAGATAAGAAATCAGAGGCAGAGCTTCAACTTTTTTTCACCAATGCTTTTGTTTCTAGTGGTATTATTTGAGCTAGCTGAAAACTATACTCAGAGGTATCAAAAGAAGCAGAAAGGAACCCTTTAGCAATTAAAAGGCATGCCCATTTCTTCCAATGATAGTAAAGTGTCTCATTAGTAGGTGCCAGGATATGTTTTAAAAAGTGATCTAAAAACTGGTGTGTTCAAGTATTTCACTACTAGATTTTAAATTAATGTGGGCTGTGATAAGACATTGATTGGCCAGATTAGGCTGCATGCTATGGACTACATTTCTACTGAGAAGCACAATCCTACCTGTTATTTTTTCCAAAACATCAAATCCGTGCTTCACTGCAATAATATCAAGAAATGAAACTGTCCCATCCTCAAACCTGTATAAAGAACAAACAAGCAAAATATTAAACTACAAAAAACTTGTTTCCATCTGTTGTATTTATTAGGATACTAACTAAAAATATATAAATGTTAAATGAAACTGTCTATTAATTCTGCTCATCTTACTAGATCTCACAGAGGTTTTGTGCATGCTGCAGGTCTTTTTTTTAATCAAGCAATGTGATCTGATGGGACTCAAGAAGTGTGCTTCTCTACCAACACTACCCTGTGGACTAGGTTAACCCCTAAAATCCAGACAACTCTGCTTCTGCCTTTCAAAAATACTGAAGACCTGACAAATGTTAGGACAAGGATCTGAGGAAGTCCAACTCTGAGATGTTTTAAGAAGTAGAGTAATTGTCCTCAGTTGCTAATTAAAACATGAATTGTTTCATGATTTATCTGGTTTTGAAGTTATTGTAAGCAGCTCAGAGTTCTTTTAACCAGGCAACCCTATACATTGACAAAATAAGTTGATTTCTCAAATTCATAAAAAAGAATTAATGAAAAACATATTAAAGCATTATTACCCATATATACATATACATGTGATTTACCAATTCATTTTGTTAAAAACGGAGTTCATATAATCTATGCAAGACTTGCCAAACAGATGATCATTAAAATAATTTCCAACCGTGCATTTTATAATTCTATTTTTTAATAAATAGAGAGGTGAGAACTACTGTATTCTTTGTTCTTTGGACTATGGCTTTTAGATCAGATTTGGTATCTAAATTGAGCCAGTCACTGGGTACCCAAGTAAGATAAGAACATTTAAAGATGATGCAAGATAATCCTCGATTTATGACCACAATTGAGCCAAAAGGTTCTGTTGCTAAGTAAGAGATTTGTTAAGTGAATTTAGCCTCATTTAATGATTTTTCTTGCCACAATTGTTAAGTGAATCACTGCAGTTGTTAAGTTAGTAATAGTTGTTAAATGAATCTAGTTTTTCCACTGACTGCTTGTCGGTACACAACTGTCATAAAAGAGTCAGTTGGCAAGCATCTGAATTTTGATCATGTGACCATGGGGATGCTGCAATGGTTGTGTGAAAAATGGTCATAATTTACTTTTTTCAGTGTCCTTGTAATTTCATCAAATGAATTGTTGTATGTCAAGGACTAACTTTATTTTATAACATTACCTTTCAGCCACTGATTGTCTTGGTGAATAAAAATCCTCTTCTGCCAAATAGGCAGCAGCAGTTCCTCCTCCAAAAAAGGTTTTCCTCAAGCAAGAAGCAATTTCATTTTTTACTAGTAATGCACCTATGCCAGTGGGGAATCCAAATATCTTATAGAATGATAAAGGAATGAAGTCTGCTTGATGAATGCTTAAATCTAAGGGAGAAGTGCTGGTGTAAGATGCTGCATCCAAAAGCACAAACCACTTCCCATGGATCTGATTGGGACAGAGTTTTCCACACTGTATCTCTTCTATCCATGCAAGTGGGTATTTGACTCCTGAAAAATTACTCTGAGCAGGATAACAGAAGAGATGTGGTGTACTGCAATTATTGTCTTTCTCTTTCACAATATTTGCTCCTGATAACATATCCTTTGGTTTTACTGGAACAAATACAACATTTTTTGCAGTAGTGATCATTCTCATGCCCACCACAGATGTATGGTTATCAGTAAGATAGCAAAATCGGCTGCCAGGTTCCCCCAAGTTTTCAGGCATCCAAGGAAAAGCTTCTGCAATGAGTTTGAATGAAGCAGTGCTTCCTGAAGTAAAAATGACAGTATAATCTTCAGTGGTTGTATTGAAGTGCTGAAGTATCCTGTAAAATAAACACAGAATCACAGACATATTGAATAGATATGTTTCCATTTTATATTACTCTACTAAAATATTTTCTTGACTGCTTCTGTGTAACTTATTTAGTCATCTAAAATCAAATCAAATTGGGCAAGATATATAGCTACAAAATTTTTAATTACTGTAAGAATATGTGCTGTTCTGTTCAGTTATTGATAGGCCAAAAGTAAAAATAATAGGAGATATTTACTTCAATATGGGAGACAAATTAGGTCAAATGTGCTTTTCCCAAAAATTCTCAATTTGTGTTCCTGACATCATAAATTTCCTTGACTTGATACTAAGTAATACTGAAGGCCTAGAGCTCCTCCTCGCTATCATCTTGTTTTCTTCATCCTTCAGTTGGCAGAAATACCGCCTCAAGTCCCACACCACAGCCAACTACTCCAGGCACACACAGCTTGTAAAACTGTGCAAAGCAGCAAAGATTAGTAGCAACTAAGTTTTTCGCAATGATACTGGCATGATGGCGATGGTGTTTGGAAATAAGTGAACTCTGGCAGTAGAGTTTCTTCAATCCAGCACTGGAGTCTGCAGAGCACACAGAGAGGAGGAACTCTGGCACTGGGCTGGAGATAAAAAAAAAAACTTGGATCATAAAGATATAAGCTTCTTTTCTCCAGGCCAACTCTTCTGTGTACAGAGGGGAGCTCTCTATCTGTCTTTGATAGCCAACTATTTTGCTTTGTTTGCTTATCGATCACAATGGAGAGAGGAGGGATTGCAGAGAATCACAAGGGCAACAACATCTGCAATGATTTACAGCTAAGATTCTGGGTTCAACTGTGGTTGTAAGTCAACGTCATATGCTGCCCGACTCCCAACAAGTCTGAGCTTGCCCTATGGACAGTATCCCCCTGGAGATTTGGAGGGCCTTCTCTCTTTTACAGTTCTTCACAAAGCACTGAAAACTCCGCCTTTACCCCAGGCATTTGATTCAGAGCTCTTTTGTTATCAATCTGTTGTTTCAGTGAGCAGGGTTATTGCTTAATCTTGGGCTTGGGCAGCTATCAAGTGTTAGGTCTTCTGTGTTTTAATCTTTGTAAGCAATGCAAAGTCACTTGTGTGGCATGGGTGGTTATAAAAATCAAATCAATATATAAACATGAGATTTTAAACTATCATTTTTTTTTCCAAAGAAATTTTATTATTTTCCATCATAAAAAACAATCATAGCATAAGTAAACACAATAACAAATAAAAAAAACCCACCCCCCCCAGACTTCCCAAACCTAATCCCAGGATAATATTCATATAAAAGTAAACAAATACTAATGTCTCTAACTCCACAAAATATCTTAATCTACATGAACAGATAGAAAGAGTAAACAAAATAAGAAAATCTAAAAACCTAAATTATATTCTACCACTCTATGCTTCTTTTGAATATAAACAATCCATCTTCTCCAT
>NW_015386210.1:753561-754762 GCF_001527695.2 Protobothrops mucrosquamatus | reverse complement strand
ATAAAAATCTTCCTTCTTTGTCAGCTTCTTTTAAGATAGGTGAAAGATGTTTCTTTATATATAATGCAACCCCAGCTTTTTTTTTAAGAGCAGGTGCAGCAAACAAATCTCCAAGCTTAGAATTTAACAATAGTTTTTGATCTTTAGCCACAATATGAGTCTCTTGTAGACATATAATATCATTATTAAAATGTCTTAAGTAATGAAAAACCTTGCGTCTTTTGTGGGGTGTATTAAGCCCCCCCACATTCCAAGATGAAATTTTAAACATTAGCTGATTTCAGTCCTATAGCGATACTTGAAGCATAAGACTTAACAAAAACCTTAGGTCGAGCGCCACCTACTGGCTCAGAAGTAGCAGGTGGCAAACTATCAGCTGTTGGGCGGGCTGTCAGTTGTTGTTCTTTCTCCTTACGTCTGTGAGCTGCGCGAGTCACTCTTTGTTCTTTTCCATCATCTTTTGAACGCCCGTTTACATCCTTAGCACCGGAAATAGAAGGGAGGTCCACAATCAAATGCTCAACTACATCAGTCTTTTGAGATGTGGGTGGACACTCTGCTTGCAACACAGACGCCATGAAGTCATTCGCTTTTTTAACCGAGTTAATTCTGTAGCGCTTACCAGCCACAGTTACAATTATGCCCACCGGTATATCCCATCTAAAAATTATTTGTCTATTCTTAAGCTCCTGCACCAAAAAAGCATAATCTCGACGCGCTTTAAGTATTTTCGCTGGGATTTCTTTTAAAAGAATAATATCTTGATTTAAAATCTTAAATCTTTGTTGATAAAAAAAGCTGCATTATTTCATTTCGTCTCGATTTTCTTGTAAAATAGACCACCACGTCTCTTGGCAAATTTCTCTGACGGGCCACCCAAGAATTCACCCTAAAGACACGTTCAATTTCATCATGAATTTCCTGCCCACAAGCCAGAGCATCCATAAATGCTTCTGAAATTACTTCTCTTAAATTTTCTTTTGGATCCTCAGCCAACCCGCGAATCCGGATCGCATACTCCATGTCCCGAAATTGAGCGACCAAGACGTCACCCTTAACATTTTCCAGACTCTCCTCTACAAGTTCCAGTCTTTGCTCGCTCGCTTCAGCCCTCTGTTCATTTTCCTCCACCCTTTCTGCCACCCCATCCACATATTCAGCCAAACCTTGAAAAGCAGTTGTCACATTCAAGCGAAAGCCC
>NW_015386210.1:747910-753545 GCF_001527695.2 Protobothrops mucrosquamatus | reverse complement strand
TGTATTAATTGATCAATCTTATTTTCAATTTTAACATCCATTTTTTGTAACATCTCTGTCATTTGCTTGATACTTTCAGTCATTAAATCCTGTAATTCTTTGCCAGAGGGCGGTGGGGGTGAAGAAGATGGCGGGGGTGGCGGGTGGGAAGCCGGCTTAGAAATTGGTTGGAGCGGCTGGGAAGTCGGAGATGTGATTGATTTTGAAGTTGTGGGCACCAATCTTCTCGAAGCCATATTAGCAATTTAAAGTTTCAATCTATATGAGAGTCTTTAACAATTAGTCCAAAACGAGTAGTGAAAGTATTAAAAGTAGCAAAAGTTCCAAACCGGAAGTCCAAATCACTTTCACTTCTTCTTGCTAAAAAGTATCATTCATCGCCATTTTAAGTTCACTTTCACTCAATCCAGCCCAAGTATAGGGAAGATCAGAATATCCCAAGTTAGAGTAAAATCCAAAATAGGAAACAAACATCCAGGGTCGGTTTGTCTGCATATAATAACTCACAGTTCAATTTATGTTGCAGCGGTGGCGGCGGCTTCTAGCTTCGCCGAAGCGAAGGCGTCCTGGATCGCGGAGAGTCCTCGGGGCTCCGGAGGAGTTCTAACTTACATCGTCCACATAGGACGACTCGGGATCTCAACTCCTACCCCGGGCAGCTCACCGATCCCCTTATGCCCGGGGGAAAGGTATCAAGCCGTTTGACAGCTGATGCTTGCTGTCAAAACGGCTTTTACGCGAAAACAGGCGGGAGGCAGCTGTCGGCTGCGTCCGACGAGGTCGCCTGCACACCGGAAGTTCCAGATTTTAAACTATCATTAACCAAACTTACAGACATGAATATTTCAGCTCCATTTTCTGAATACAATAATCCAATTTTTGTAGAATTTAGAATTCCACAAATAAAAAATGTGAAATTTTAATGAACCTTTATTGTTACCAGAGAGATTAAACTAAAGCATCATCAAGACTTTCTTCAAAATCAAGTTTAATTTATTATCTGCCATCAATATGTTGTTGACTTTTAGCAAACACACAGATTTTCTCTATGATGATCTATCCCTTCTCTGGTTCTCTTCCAACTCATTGCTATTGAAAATAAGTCTATCAACCTTGCTACTGGTAGTCCTCTTCTATTTCAACTTTCCCAGCATTAGAGCATGTACAGACCTGGGTCATTGCATAATGTGTCTGAAGTCAGATAACCTGGTAATGTATGTGTTTGAGGAGCCAATTGTTTGTTTTCTTGATTATCCACAGTATTGTCAGGAGTCTTCTTCAATACCAAAGATCAAAAGTATCAATATTCTTTCTATCTTGCTTCTTCAAAGTCTAAATTTTCCTTTCCTTGGCCACATCTCCTTTGCCCCCAGCCACCCACCTCAGCCCATTTATAGCCAGCTTTCCTACTCTGCTGGCCCTTTCCCAGTCATTATCCACGACCAATGGGCCCCTGGGCCTCTACCTCCCCATATTCCTTGAAATTGCAGAAGTCGCATTGGCCTTGCCGTTCATCTTCCATGCTTTTCGTTGCAGAAGCCGCGCTGGCCTGGCTGTTCACCCCTCAGCACCCCCCATAATGCCAGAAGCCATGCCGGCCTTGCTTCTCCTCCCCTCTTTCATTGGAGCTGACTGAGTTGTGAGCCAAATTGTCTTGGTAAAGCCCCTTGAGGCACCCCTCCCTCCCTTCCTGGTCTCCCCTAACCCCCTAACGCACTCTTGCCTGTCTGCCCTCCCAATGGCCCCTGCGACTTCTACTCCTACTGCCACTTTCCCTCCCTCCGGTCCTAGTGACAGATCTGCAAGGCCCCAAAACCTGTGGAGCAGCCACAGTATGTTTTTTAAAAAATCTTGCATTGCACACTGCCCCTACAATCGCCCATCGCCAATTGCATGCTGCCCCTACAGCACTATTGCTTCTGCCTGCCACTCAATTGGCTGGGGGCTATTTGTCCCATATAGCCAAAACCCTGGGTCAAACAGCATCTGGGTGAGTGGGCAGGGATGAAGAGCGAGGAGTGGAGGGCCAGGGATCGATTGGCCGTGGAGAATGGCCGGGAGAGGGCAAGTGGAGGAGGAAAGCTGGCTGCAAATGGGCTGAGGTAGGTGGCTAGGGGCTAAGGAGACATGGCCAAGATTCCGTGTCTAAATGTCCCATTCCGTGCTAATGCTACTGTTATGTGCTGCTATTGCTGCTATGCTAAGTGCTAATCTGTGGTGTATTTCTTGATTAATTGTTCCAGTATGGTTGATGATTGACTTAAAAAACAGATGCCATTCACTTCAATATCTTTGCTGCCAATTCTAAGACTGTTTACCTGTTGTCATTAGTTTTGTCTTCTTTATATATTAGTCCCATTTTTCACTGCCTTCCTTTTACTACTAGGATTCCCAGATCTTTTATATTTTTGGCTATCAGTGTATTGTCATCAGCCTTGTGTAAGCTATAGATTTCTTCCTCCAGCTTTAAAACTATGCTCATGTTCTTCCAACCCAGTTTCTTTAAGATGTATTCAGCATATCATTTGAATAAATAAGAGGATAATATAGAATAGGGGTGTCAAACTGCCGGTCTGCAGGTCGGATGCGTCATGCCAAAACCGCACCCATCCCATTGCCAGCAATGGAAAAAAAGTCGCAATACATCACGACACGTCACGTGACATTGCAAGTTTGACACCCCTGATAAAGAGCCTTGTTTGATTCCTTTGTCAACCTGAAGTCAGTTGATTTCACTGTGTTCTGTCCATACTGTGGCTTCCTGATCTGTATATAAGTTTTTGCATGAGGATGATGTATTTGGGGATTCTGATTATTTTAAGCACATTCCACAACTTGAATTGATTGACTCAATTAAATTACTTCTTTAAAGCCAGCTTGAATGTCTGGCATGTTTTTTCTATATAGGACTCTAATTTGTGTTGTGTGATCCTAAGCATTATTTTGCTATAGTTTGCAGGTGAAATTAAAGACATTGTACATCATTCAGATTTGTTGGCATTTTGATTAGAAACTTTACTAATTCTTCTGTTGCCTGTCATACTTCTGGGTTATTCCATCAGCCTTTTGACTTGCTAATGACTAAAGTACTGATCTAACTCCATATTCTAGTATTAAAAATTCTTATATCTTTACTATATTGTACTGTAATGCAGTATGTTCTTCCATCTTTGTTTGAATCAGTTACTATCTGCCCATTTGCGTCCTTTAGCTGCTAACATTTAGCATACCAATTTGAGGTTGGATCTCAGAAACCTTTGGAAAGACTTTTCTTGTTTCCTATGTTTGTTTGTATCTTTCATGTCTTTATAGATGTTATAACACTGCTTTTTATGTTTTTAACAGCTGTCTGAAACTGTTAAGTTCTTTTCTGAGATGTTTTTCTTTCTTAGTTTTGGCTTTTCTTCTCTTCTTCTCTTTTTACAGTTTGTAATTTATCATTGGCAGTCTCTTTTCACAGTCATCCTTAACAATTTCTTGAAGTTTATTACATTATACATCTGGTTCTCTATCAACAAAGTTTCAGTCTTCATAGTGAATGTATTGTAGCCAAATCAATGTCCAGCTGAAATCTCCCTTCTAAGCAGAAAAGAGTCAGGAAGTAGGGAAGGAAGGAGAATATTTGATCCTACTAATTAAATCTGAAAAGGAAATCTCTATAGAAAGCCTCACAGCCGACAATGCATACTGTAGCAGAGCAAAAGCCATGAGATCAAAGGAACTGCCTGCAGAGCTCAGAGACAGATTTATTGCAAGGCACAGATCTGGGGAAGACTACAATAAAATTTCTGCTGTAATGAAGGTTCCTAATAGCACAGTGGCCTCCATAATTCTCAAATGGAAGAGGTTTGGCACAACCAGGTCTCTTCCAAGAGCTGGTTGCCTAGTCAAACTTAGCAATCAGGGGAGAAGGGCCTTAGTAAGAAAGGTGACAAAGAACCCAATAGTCATGTGTGGAGATTGGACAGAATTCCAGAAGGACAACCATCACTGCAGCCTTCCACCTTTTTTTGGCAGAGTGGCTAGACAGAAGTGAGTTTTTGCTATGCGAACCACACTTGCAACCAGACATCAATAACAGAAGGGGGAAGGGAAGGCATTGTAATGCAAGGGGGGTATGGGGTAGGTAAAGAAATGCAAGTTTACCAGCTCGAAGCCTGAGACAGATTTAACACCCCATCTAACACCTCATTGCCTGGGAAAGCAGAGAAACTGTTCCTAAAACAATGCAAATGTGAAACAATCGACAATGGGAGGACCAGGGGGGAAAGGGAAAGGTTTCATATGCTGCCTGTGCACCAAATTGTTTGAATTGGCTTTTCCCCACTTCTGTACCCAAATTGAATTTTCCATAAAGTTATACTCTTGGTAAAAAAATGTTCCAGGAGTCTCCTTTGTTGTCTCAACCAGTGGGACAGTTCACATTAAACCAATTCTCACAGTAATAGCCTATTAGGATTCTACCGGGAGGCCTAAGCCAGAATGTCAACTACTAAAAAAGACTCTGAGGAGAAGAAGAGGTTCTGGCCAGGGAAACCCCGGCACCACCCCAAGCCAGGGCAGAGGGGCAAATAACTGGTGCACCTGAGCACAAAGCTCAAGAAGCCCAAGCTCTGCAACCACTAGAGAGTGTGCAAGGGCTATGTACCAGGGGCCAAAGACCTGTGGAATAGGCTGCAGAAGCTGAAGAACCCCTTCCCCCCCACACACACCGGGGTCAATGTGATGCGAGGAAGCAGGTGGAAGATTAAGTGGGCAGCCGAGTTGGATGATCCAATAGAGTGAAAGCTCTCAATCACTGCCCAAAGCCCATCTATGGAGCAATTGAGAGAGAAGTTTGGAGGGATGGAGATTTGTGCAGCAGCAAAACCGGAACCGCCAAGGCTCCGGCAGACCCAACTACTCCTGGTCCCCCTCTTCTTCAGCTGGCAATACCAGTGAATGTAGCTACAGTCAGAGTTCCAACATAAGCAGCAGCAGTAGTAGGCCTCACCACTCCTCCTCCCCCTCTTCAACCAGCAGCGTTAGTGGCCCCAATTGCAACCAGAGCCCTGGCACCAGCAGCCAGAGCTCAAGCCCCAGCACCAATGGCAGCATCCAGGATTCACCTCCTTTTCATGGCTTGATTTGTTGGATGCCCAGCCACCTAGCCCACTTCCTGGCTCAAGCTTCGTACCATATGAAGCATATGAAGCAATGTACCCATATGATGCAGCTTGGGTCCATGTTGTGGCGGTCAACCTGGAAGAGAGTGCTTCAGAATGGCTAGTGTCGTACGATGAAGACGCCCCAGAGCTGGTCGACCTCAATGCCTTCATGCAAGCTCTGTGGGAGCAGTTCAAAAACCCCATGGCAGCCAGACGCACGGAAGCCTGCATCCATGCTTTGAAGCAAGGGAAGTGACCAGTAATAGAGTACATTCAAGACACCTGGTCAGCCGGTGGCAGGCGTCTTCGTCGGTCGCAGCTGTTTGCTGCCTCCCGCCTGTTTCGCGTAAAAGCCGGTTTGACAGCTAGCATCAGCTGTCAAACGGCTTGATACCTTTCCCCTGGGCATAAGGGGATAGGTGAGCTGCCCGGGGTAGGAGTTGAGTTCCCGAGTCGTCCTATATGGACGATGTAGGTGAGAACTCCTC
>NW_015386210.1:718733-746512 GCF_001527695.2 Protobothrops mucrosquamatus | reverse complement strand
ATTAATGTGGAGGAGATGGATTGTTTATAAATAGAGTTTGTGGAGTTAGAGATATTAATATTTGTTTACCTATATTTGAATATTAGCCTGGGACTTGGTTTGGGAAGTCCGGGGTGGGTGGGATATAATATAATATTGTGTAATACTTGTGATGTTTTTTTTGTTTTTTTGGAAAATAATAAAAATTTTATATTGAAAAAAAAAGACACCTGGTCAGCCATTTGGGAGACTGATCTGAATGCCTATTTGTCTACTACTATTACCAAGAGGGGCTGAACAAGGAGCTGTACCAGAACTGCCTACCCTCGGGAGTCCCACATAACCTACAGGCATGCACCATTTGGCTACTGAAGTAAAGATCAACTGGATGGAGTTCTAGAGTGCACAGAGCAGGAGAGTTAGTCTCACCACTCAGCAGAGAAGTGAACAGCCCCTAGAGGAGGAAAAGGAGGTGCACTTCCAATGGGAGGGAAAGACCTTGCCGAAGTCTGGATGGTTGCTTCTGCTATGGAAAGGAGGGACAGCAAGTTGCTGAATGTCTCACGTTGCTATTAATGACCACCCTCCCAACCCAGATCCTACCAAAGCAGAAGGAGAGATCCCATGCAGGGCAGCAGGTCATAAGAGTTAATCCCTCCATCCGGTGAGGAGGGAATTCTGACCCCTGCCAAGATGGGATCAGTCATGTATGAGAGAGATAGCAAAGGAGAAGATGACCTGATGGTAAGTGACACCATCATCCATATGACCAGTAGAGTCAAGATTTTCATGGCCTTATCAGGTATTAAGGGGATCTTAATGGCCCCAGTGTACTCGGGGTGCACTAGATGTCTGATCAGCCCCCAAGTAGTAGAGAAGCTAGGCATGAGTCTAAAGAAGCTAAAAAAAACAAAGCATTTTCTCAGCTAGACGGTTCGATAATAGGGGGGGTACTAGCTACCTGCCTAACCAAGCTTGTGGAATTAAAAACAGAGACCCACACAGGGACTATTTGATTTATTGTGGTCCCTGGCATGAAAGAGTGTATGGTCCTAGGCTGATCATGGTTAAAGAAGAGGAATCCCTCCATTCATTGGGATAGAAACAAGTGACAGATATGAAAGAAAAATAACTAGCGAGCAGGGATTAGAGAAAATGCTAAGAAGCCCCCATGAGCCTTCAGCTAAGAAAGCGAAAGCAGAAACTGCTAATAAACTACAAACAAACAATAGCTTAGAGCTGCTCATTCCTGAGGAGTATTGCGATTTGGCAGAGTCTTTAGTGAGAAGGAATCCAACACACTTCCACCCCATTACTCCATAGATTGTGCAACTGAAATTGTGCCTGGAGCCCTGTTACCAAAACCAAAGTTGTACTCAATAATGTCCAGGGAGATGGAGGAGCTCTGAGCATACATAGATAAAAATTTAGTCAGGGATTTCATTCAACTGGCCAAGTCAAGGATGGCAGCCCCTGTGCTTTTCAAGAAAAAGAAGAATGGGTCCCTTAGGTTGTGTATCGATTATAGGAGGCTAAACGGTATTTGGTGGAAAATATGTACCCCTCCCTTTGATGAAAGACATGCTGGGGCATCTAGCAAAGGGGAGAATTTTCACAACGCTGGACTTGAGGGAAGTATACTACTGAGTAAGAATCAGGGTAGGTGACAAATGGAAAACAGCATTCAACTGTCCCCTGGGTTCCTAGCATTCCAGGCAATGCCATTTGGACTGCAGGGGGGGGAGGGGCAACAATGTTCATGCAGTTGATAAATGAGGTTCTACATGAGCACCTATATAAAGGGGTCCTGGTGTATCTGGATGATATACTGATTTAACTAACACAAAGGAGGAGCATGTGAAATTGGTCAGAGCAGTGCTGGATAAACTACGGAGGGCTCAGTTTTATGCAAAATTGTCCAAATGTGACTTCCATAAGTCCAGACTGGACTATCTGTGGTACAGAGTCTCAAGAGATGGCATGGAGATGGACCCCGGTAGAGTCCAAGCAATATCAGAATGAGAACCCCCACGAACAAGGAAGCACAGAGTTTTCTCAGTTTTGCAAACTTTTACTATCAGTTCATCCCCACATTTGCTCAAATAGCCCTACCCATCATGAATCTGTTAAGATTAAGAGAGAAGTCAAGCCCAGGCACAGTCAGCTCCTGAGCTGGTCACTCAAATACCAAGCCTTGTTTGCGAAGCTGAAGCATCTTTTCGTTGCCAAGCCAGTCCTAAAGCACCTGACCTGGACAAGCCCTTTGTGATATAAGCAGATGCCAGTGAGGTGGCCATGAGGGCAGTGCTGCTTCAGAAGAATGCAAAGGGAGAGCTACAACCATGTGCTTACATGTCTCGCAAACTGTCTAAGATGGAGAGACGATGGGCTATCTGGGAAAAAGAAGCCTACACAGTCCATTGGGCTCTCCTAATATGGAAGCAATTCCTGGAAAGCAGTAAGATTCCTTTCAAGATGTGGTTGAACCACAAGAACTTAGAAGCATTGAAGTCTCCCCAGAAGCTATCTCCCAAGCAGATCCAATGAGCCTAGTACTTCAATTGATACCATTTTACACTCCACTATATACCAAGGGGGGCAATTTACTGGCAGATGCCCTATCCTGGATGCCACAGTACAACAGTGCCAATTCAATCATCCCTTCCAAGCAATTCAATCATCCTTTCCAAGCTGCACTGGCCCTCACAAGACAGCAGAGAGCGTCACAATTGCCGCTAACCAAGGATCTGCCGCTGAAGGAAATGTGGCAAGACCCCCCCCCTAATCCTTTTTACTATGCCCCCCAAATTACAAGAATAAAATTCAGGAAAAGAAATACAGAAGTAATGTTTTACTCATGAAACCCCTGGCTATTGCAAAAAGCAGAAATATTGAATCAGGCTGGTTATTCACAAAGAGAGCTCAATGGAGGTATTAGACAGACTAAAGATAAGGGGGTAAAATTAATTATATTTGTTTGACAGGATTAGGACCAAGGAAGGTGATAATTAAGACCCCTCATGAGCCTTTGCGAAACAAGTAAAACCAATCAAATAACAAAACATACAAAGCGAACTTCTAAATTATGAAATGCTGTGAAAACTTAATAAAAATCCATGTACTCATTAAAGCAATAGGTCAGCTGTCCTAAAAGTGTATGCTGTTCTGCTCTTCAATAAACAAGAACCTTCTTTCAAAAGCAGCCTCCATTTTTATTCCCGGCTTGGAATTGGAACTGGTTTTTCTTCCCACAGAAGCTGTGGCAGGAGATGAATGGTTCCAACAGCACAGAGATAAACTATCCTTGAAGGACAGATTAGCATGGATGGGAAGTAAACTATATGTCCCAACCAGCCAGAGGACTCTAGTATTGCAGCGCAGGCACAATGTGAAAGCAGCAGAGCATTTCGGATTCGTAAAGACCCTTCACCTAGTTAAATGATTTTGGTGGCCACGTATGAAGAAAGGCATAGAAACCTAAATGGCCAGCTGTCCCAATGTGTGCATCGGTGAATAGGTTGCTTAGCAAGCCTCCAGAGCTGCTACAGACAATGATCAACCCCACGGCTCTCTGGAAGGAAATATCCATGACTTTGTTGTCAAGTTGCTGGAGAATGCTGGGAATACTGTAATTTGGATCACTACAGTCCTATTTTCTAAACAGGACTACTTTGTAGCTTATCCTAGGATTCCCTTTGCTCGATCCTTAGCCAGGCTCTTTGTGGAGCACCTGTACCAATCGCATGGCATTCCTAAATGCATTATTTCAGATTGGAGAGTGAAATTCACATTGAAGTTTTGGCATGAGTTCCTGAGCTTGCTAGGTCCTCCCAGGGACTTAACTCCACCTATCATCCTCAAGTGAATGGATCCTGTGAATGTACGAATGCAGTCCTGGAGCAATGCCTTCGATGCTATGTGAATTACCAGCAAGACAATTGGAGTGAACTTTTCCCCTTCACTAAAATGGCATACAATAACTCAGTACACCATACTACTGGATTCACCGTTTTTCAAGTGGCCACTGGGGTGGAATTTGCGCCTATTCCACAACTCCCTCAAGAGACCCCATCCACAAAGTCATTGGCTGAATGGATTGAGACTTTGAAAGTGCTAGAAGCAACAAGAGAAATGAAGAAGCAGGCTGAAAAGAAGAGAGCACCTCAGAAGGAATTTAGGATAGGGGAACAAAGTTTTTGCAGTTGAGACTGCCCTACAAGAAGCTGGGTCCTAAGTATATAGGTCCTTTCCCTATCACCTGGATTGTGAATCCAGTGGCAGTAGAACTGAAATTTCCAAAAAAAACTTTACTGTAGTTTATTAAAACCCTTCCATAGCTCACCACTGAGACCAGCTATTAAGCCACTTCCCCCCCATGTAGGTAGAAGGAGAGAAACATTTTGAAGTCAAAGAGATCCTCGACTCCCGAATCCACAAGGGGAAATTACAGTGTTTAATTTGTAAAAAAGGTTTTCCCTGGCAGAGGGGGAGTGGATAACAGTAGTGAATGTCCATGCCCCTAGATTTATCCACAGGTTTCATGCCAGATATCTGGACTGACTATGATTTGGCAAAGTGGTACTGGGAGACCGTGGTGTAATAATGCGCGTGTGTTTGTTTTCTTGTAGGATTAATCTTCTTTCTGGAGGGTCGGTGTATCATGGTCGGCTTGCTATGCAAACCCTGCTTGGAACCAGACATCAGCAACAGGTGGGGGGACGGAAGGCATTGGAAGGCAAAGGAATGCAAGTTTTCCGGCTCAAAGAGACAGGGTTATTGCAAGGCACAGATCTGGAGAAGGCCACAATAAAATTTCTGCTGCACTGAAGGTTCCTAAGAACATAGTGGCCTCCATAATTCTCAAAAGGGAAGATATCTAGCACAACCAGGACTCTTCCACAAGCTGGTCGCCTAGTTAAACTGAGCAATCGGGGAGAAGGGCCTTAATAAGAGAGGTGACCAAGAACCCAATGGTCACTCTGACAGAACTCCAGAGATCATGTGTGGAGATGGGACAGAATTCCAGAAGGACAACCATCACTACAGCCCTCCACCAGTCTGGGTTTTATGGCAGAGTGGCTAGACAGAAAGCCTCTCCACAAAGCAAAACACATGAAAGCCTACTTAGAGTTTGCAAAAAAGCACCTGAAGGAGGAACAAAATTCTCTGGTTTCATGAAACCAGGATTGAACAATTTGGCCTCAATTCTAAATGCTATGTCTGGAGGAAACCAGGCATCACTCATCATCTATCCCAGGGGTGCCCAATCTGTGGGCCGAGCCCACTATTGGGCTGTGGCTTGCTGGCCACCAGGCCGCAGAACAAACTGGCCAGTCCACGCACATGTGTGTGCACACTCACCCCCACTCACGCTACTGCCGCTGCCGCTATGCAAACAAGGTGCCGCCATGCAAACAGGGCACCGTGCGATGAAAATGACACTGCACGGTGAAAATGGGGCAGTGCTAGCACCCACGTAGCAAAAACAGGGCAGTGCTAGTGAGTGTCATGCGGGTGCTAGTACCACCCTGTTTGAGTCACATGTTCTCACGGCCCCGTTTGTGTGCACGGATGTAAAATGCTTCCCCCTCCCTTTCCCTCCGGTCCGTCAACCGAGAAAGGTTAAAGACCTCTAATTTACCCAATATCATCCCAACAGTGAAGCATGATGGTGGCAGCATCATGCTGTGGGGGTGTTTTTCAGCAGGAGGAACTGGGAGACTGGTCAGGTTTGAGAAAAAGCTGCATGGAGCAAAATACAAGATAGCCTCAATGAAAACCTGTTCCACAGCACTCAGGACCTCAGACTGGGCCGAACGTTCACTTTCCAACATGATAATGATCCTAAACACACAGCCAAGACAACACAGGAGTGGCTTAGGGACAACTCTGTGAATATCCTAGAGTGGCCCAGCCAGAGTCCTGACTTGAACTCTATTATACAGTTCTGGAGGGACCTGAAAATAGCTGTCCACTTACAGTCACCATCTAACCTGATTGAATTTGAAAGGATTTGCAAGGAAGAATGGCAGGAAATCCAACAATCCAGGTGTGCAAAGCTTGTCGCATCATATCCAAAAAGACTTGAAGCTGTAATTGCTGCCAAAGGTGCTTCAACGAAGTACTGAGTGAAGGGTCTGAGAACTCATTCCAATGTGATATTTTAGTTTTTTCTTTTTAATAAATTTAATTTATTAAATTTCTAAAATTCTGTTTTCATTTTGTCATTGTGGGGGTACTTAGTATAGATTAATGAGAAAAAATGAATTTCAACAACTGTAGAATCAGGCTGACAAAAGTGAAGGAGGTCAGAATACTTTCTGAATGCACTGTGTATTACAGTATGTGCATTGTACTTAAGTGTTTATATAGTACAGGGTTCAAACTCTATTTATCGATGGGACAGTTTTAATTACCACCACAATGAAAAAAAATGAATTAGCAAAGGATGGAATGTATGTCTAATGCCTTTAGAACATTTCTGAATTGCAAGAAACTGAAGGTATAGGTTTATGTTCCTTCCTTACTCACACATATCCCTTAGTGCTTCTAATCAGCAATAAATTAAACCAACTGGACATAATTTTTAGCTTTTTCACTGACTGATTGAATTCAAGATTCTGTTTCATTACTAATTGAATAATAATAACCCTGTTTTTTAGTTTTAGTGGCAGCCGTTTCACCCATTTTGTTGAAATGTTAGTATAAACCAAAATCTGAATATACCTAAAGTAAAAAACACTTATAAGAAAATAGATATTGTTATTTATCAACCTTTTTATATATAAATTAATAATCATTTTTATAGGAAATCCAATTGTGATTATGATTATTATGCCTCTTGCATAATACTTTAAATTTAGTAAGTGTATGGAATCAATGCATTGATCATGAGAGATAATTCTGCAAAAAAAATTACAAAAGCAAAAAAAATCTAATTGCAATTGCTGATCATCTTAAATACAAGATGCTGTGGTACTTGACATTGATGGCTAACCCCCATTTACCATTAGATAAGAGAAGGTGACCATTCTAAATGGTCTATGTTAGCAGCACGCAGAACCAAATAAGAACATGAAGGAATGGGGCTAGTAGTGGATGAAACGAATATGTGTACATATACATATACCTGTCCCCTTGTTTACAGTATCACAGGAGCATTAAGAGACACTGACTTCACCATTAAGAAAATACCTGTTTTCCTGCTGATAATATGATAAGAGTGATGATTTTTGATAGTTAGTCAATAACAGATCTGGGGACTAAGAAAAAAATCACTAATATATAATGTTTATCCTTGCTTCCATATAATAATACTTTGGATCATGTTTCTAACATATAAGAAACATAGCATATAAGAAAGAAAAGGACCCAAAAGCAAACATGAAACAAAACATCTAACACATAAAATAAGGATTACATTACCTGAATCTAACATGTTCAATAGTATCATATGTGAGTTTGCTGCTGATATTCTGGCTATGAGGATTTCCTAGATTAAAAAAAAAACAGTGATTCATGAAAACACACTTCATTCTTTGTGAAATTAGTCTAAATTTTAATCCCTATATTTTTACAGTTAATTAATTTTTATATTTATTCTGGTTTCCCCTCCAGGAGGGAACACTTCCTCCTCTGTTCTTCCTCAGAACAATCCTATATGATGAGTTTCTCCAGCCCATAGCCAGAGATTGTTGAAGGTAGACTGGAACTTCATTCTTTTTCATATAAAAATGTTGTAAAATCCAGCACAACCATATAATAAAATCTTGAGATAGTAAATTATATCATCCTATTGAAACTGTTATCTTCTTTCATTATACCAATATTAGTATGACCTTCTAAAATCTTGAATTCTAACTCTTTCCAAATATTAGAAAATGCCTTAAGGATAAAGCAGAACCTATCCCCTTCCTTCCAATGTGAAATATGATTGTAATGCTTTTCAAAATCAGAAACTCGTAATATGAAATTCTTCAATAGTACTATGCAGAACATCATTATTTCTCCTATAAACATTCTCTAACAAATTATTATGGCAGGAAAGGTATAGTTGAGCTTTCTTTCTTTTTTTCATTTCCCCTCCACAACTGCAGATCCTACTACAACAGACATGTCAAACAGAAGGCCCACGGGCTGGATGCGGCCCGATATGTGGTTCTGTCCAGCCCGGGGATCTGCTCTGGAAAGAGCAAAGAACCGGCCTGCTGCATTTCGGACTGACCCAGGCCAACCGGGCGCTGATCTACAACCTGGTTGCGTCCATCAACTCCTGGGTGCACATGCAAACGGAGTCCAGCGTCCCTGCTGGCTGTCTGCGCCATGCAGGCTGACTTCACCAGGATGCCGGCACTGGCCGTCTCCTGTGCGCACACCCGGGGGATGGGGCAGAGGTGGCGAGGCAGCTCCAGTGGATTTTAGGCTGAGTGCATTCTGGCTTTGATGGATGCAACCAGTTATAGATCAGCGCCATTCCCCCCCCCCAGCACCTCCAGCTTCGCAGCCACAAGGCTTTCCTTTCACTGGCACAGACCTGCCCCACATGTGGGATAGCAAGACCGGCAGCAAAATGGCAGTGCTGGCAATCTCTCCCCCTCTCATCACCCCTTCCTGAGCATGAAGGAAGGAAAGAGATGAGAAGGAAGGAAGAAAGTGTAGCACAGAGGGGAGTTGGGGAGGCATCAGCGCTGGCTGGGATCGGCGCTGGTTGGGAGGCTTTGCCAGAGCTCTGTGGATTCAGCAGAGAGGTCGGGAGCGGTAGCTGGCAGCGGGGCGGGGTTCCTGGGGAAGAATTTTTTTAAAACAATTTTTATTACTTTTCCATTTTACACCAACAAGGCTTAAGAACCAACGTAGAGATAGGGTTATCAATTAAAAACAATAACATTATAAATATACAGCTCACACAATATTCTTTAAAATTCCCCTGTCTATCTATCTAGGATATTATAATCAAATTAATACATTTCTAAAAACAAATTCATACATATAAATTCCATTAGTGAATAAAAATTTTCAACAACTCATTATCTATCCCATAAAATCCTATTTTACGTTTTATTAATTTTTCAAATGTTTAAACTAAAACTAACACTCTCTATTTAGGATAATATATTCAAATTAGTACATTTCTAAAACAAGTTCATTCATTAATATATCACTACATATAGATTCCATTAATCAATAAAAATTAATCAATAAATTTTTTTTAACAGCTATCCCGTGAGATCCTGTTTTACATTTTGTTAATTTTTCAAATGTTTAAACTTAAATTGACATATTTATTTACTATTCAGGTACCCCACGTTTCTCTTGTTTAAACATGTTATTTCCATAACTAAATTCTTTCATCTCTCAACTATATTCTATTCTTATTCAATAATTCTCCAATTATTAATTTCATCTCTTCCATTATTTCCATCTTTTTTCTCATACCATCCCTCATATTAAAAACATAAAAAAAATATCCAGGAAAAAAAAGAAAAAAGAAAAATAACACAAAGGGAAAGGAATATCAATAAACCAAGGAGACAAAATAAGGGACGAAAAAAGAAAGGAAAAGAAAAAAGGGAGAAGAAAAAAACAAAACAAAAAGGATAAAAAATAATAATAATCTATCATTTCAAAAAACATATTACTATATTTCAATATTAAATTCTAAATCTTTTCGTCATGACCTCTCTTTTAGCAAAATCCACATCCAAATCAAGCCAAGTCGCTATAAATCCTTTACCACCCATCACTGTAATCTTAAATTCGATATTTATATCTTATTCTGGGTTTCTTTCTATTCCAAATGGGTTTCCATAATAAAGTCTCTAGTTCCTCAAATAGATCACCCATTATCTCTTGCCATAACATGTACACCAAAAATGACTCTCCCGTTATCCATTTTATTAAACTGATATAAAAGTTGTAGCTGTTCTCAATCACTCGTAGCTAAACGTCGTTTCCCATCTTTTTTAAAGTTGCATAAAGTTTAATTGACATCATTTTCTTAATAGGTTGTAAATAAGATAATGTATAATCCTCTTTGATCAAGTATTGCTCTTCTTCTGTTGGTTTTTTCTCTGTCAGAGAGTCAGATGGTGTCTGCAAGTCAGCTTGTCCTTCTGGGATAAAATCCTCCATTTCCTTGTTATAGATCATTTGCTCATTATCATCCAGAATTTTTTCCAGTATAGACTGATAATCCGAATGTAGGTTTGATTCTTCCGTCTCAGTAGGCTGAAAGCAAGGTTGAAAAGAAATCTCTTGGGTATAAGCCCCCTCTGCTGTTTCTTGGCTTTCCAAATGCTTACTTACACCTTGTGCTTTACTTTGTCGTTGAAATGCAATCTCTTTTGTGTAAGCAACTATCCGCTCGGTGTTTTCCAGGATTTTATCCAATATATACTTATAAGTGAAATTTAGACAAGTTTCTTCCATTTCTATCATATTTAAAGCCAATGTCCTTTTGGGGGAGACTATATTCAAAAGAAATCGGTCAATATCTGCCTCCATCCAATTATACTGCTTCTTTATCTTTTCCCTTTGTAATAACTTAAAAGCCAAAGTCAAACTCCAAAAGAAAGAAATGACAGTTGCGATAAATAGTTTCACCAGAAGATATCCCAATGAATAATCAAAATTATTCAAATGTTCCGTTTTTCCAGACACCATAAGAATAAAAAAGAAAAAAAACAATATTCTCCAAACAATTGGTATGTTACATCTCTATAACAAGGTTTCTTGGGGCTCCCAAATATCCAAAAATAAAATCAACAATAAAAAAAAAGTAAATTTAATTTCTTTTTAGCTTCTCTTCCCCCACCAAAAACGCCGCTTTAGCAAGATAGGAAAATGATTAAAAAAACCTTTTTCACAGGAAGAAACAAAGTAGAGGTAAAAGAAAATCTCACCAAATCTTTCACAGTGGGTCTATTTGCTTAGGTGATCTTATGGATTACGGTTGGCGCAGCTAAATGATCGGCCATTTTACTGGCCGATCTTTACTCCGTTGGCCCAAAGGAGATACTCGGACTACAGAAATGCCACCGCCCCTCTGCAGTCATCCAAGAAGCCTCCTCAACGGTAGTCGCTCCTCCAGAGCAACTTTTTGACCCACTCAGGGGTCTACCGGCGGAGGAAACTCGGCCGACCGCACTGCCGCAACCCGGAACCGGAAGCCTGGGGAAGGATTTTTAAAGGCAAAGAGGAGATTGACTGGGGGAAGAAAATTTTATTTTCTCTTTTCCAGAGACAAGCCAGAAGGAGGGAGAGCGAGGTAGGAAGTTGGCGAAAAGGTTTTTTATTCTCTCTCCAGAGAATAAACTTCCTACCTTGCTCTCCCTCCTTCTGGCATCCCTGCTGGCTGTCTTGCCCTGCTGGCTGACTTCATCAGGATGACGGTACTGGCCATCTCCTGTGTGCACACCCAGGGGGCAGGTCAGAGGCGGCGGGGCAGCTCCTTGCTGATTCCAGTGGATCTTAGGCTGAGCGCGTTCTGGCTTTGATGGATGCAACTAGGTTGTAGATCAGCGCCACCCACCCCCACCCCCACCAGCACCTCCAGCCTCGCAGCCACAAGGCATCCCTTTCAACAAGACCGCCCACATGGTATAGGAATCGCTGGCAGCAGCATATTAGTGCTGTCAATCTCTCCCCCTCCCATCATCCCTTCCTAAGCACGGGGGAAGGAAAGAGATGAGAAGGCGAAGGAAGGAACAGAGGGGAGAAGGAAGAGAGGGTGGGAAGGAGGGAGGGAGGAAGGAAGGAAGGAAGGAAGGAAAGAACAGAGGAAGGAACAGAGAAAAGGAACAGAGAGTGAGAGGAAGGAAGAAATGAAGGAATGGAGGAGGAAGGAAAGGAGAGTGGGAGGGAGGGAGGGAGGGAAAAAGGGAAGGAGAAAGGAACAGGGAGGAAGGAATGGTGGTAGGGAAGAAGGAAGGAACAGAGGAAGGAAGGAAGGAACAGAGGGACAAAAGAATGGAGAGTGGGAGGGAGGAAGGAAGGAACAGAGGAAGGGAGAGAGGAAGGAACCATGTCCCAGCACTCGCCCCAGTCCCCCTTCCTCCGCCGGAGACCCTCAGATCTGTCCTAATCCTGCCCAGGCACCCCTGAAGCGAGTGATGTTGAGCTGGCCATGCCCACCCAGTAGGCCACGCCCATCCCAGCCACACCCACCCAGTAGGCCACACCCATCCCAGCCCCCCCGAGGGCAACCACTGTACTAAAGACACTACAGTCTACTACTGTATTGTGTGCACACACACTAATATATCAAGAGAGAGAGAAAGAGATGGGGGAGAGAGATGAAGAAACAGAGATATAGAGAAGGAGGGAGGGAGGGAATGAGAGAGCTGCTTAACATCTTGTTTATGTGGTTTTCCTTTTTTCCTTCCTTGTTATTTGTTTATTTATTAAATAAATAAGCATCTTTAAAAAAAACAATCTGGAAAACCACTAGATGGCAGCAAAGGTCTGTTAAGCCTTATTTACTTTATTTTTAAATAAGTAAACACATCCTACTTTAGAATAAAATCTTGAAATGCCTGGGAAATGCCTTTCCATTGTAGGGAAAAACAAAAAATATATTGTTTAATTTTACTTTACCATAAACATTTGTATTGAGGTCATCAGTGAAAGCCTTTAGCAAACTTTCTGGATAAAGAGTAGCACCCGCATGGTCAAGATAAGTAATTTCTACAACAGAAAAGATGAAAATAAATTATAGCTATCAATTATTCCCCTCAATCAATTTCAATCTAAGCATTTTTGTTCCAAATTCCATTACAGGAAAAAAGGGGGGGTTTAAATATATACTTTTGAATATATTTCATTATTTAATAGAAAATAACACTATTGCAATAAAATAAAGTCAAACTAATTTTAGAATCATTGTACTATAGTGAAACAATCTTCAGAGCCAGGACTGACTCCTTCCTAGCTGGTTTTCACCAGATTCCAAGGCCGTCATGCCCCGAGTATGAACTGTTATCTGCCTAGCAGTTCAACATTCTCAAAACATCTTCTTTGCATCACATTGGCTGCCGGTGGATTGGTCAGGGGGGTTGGGATTGGGAAATCAAAATTGCTTTACCCTTTGCGTGGGACCTCCAGATTCCTTTGTAAGGGACCTCCTCCTGACTTTACTGCATCCATTTCTCTCAGTAAAAGTTCTTTTGATTCTACTCAATGGATTCATTGAGTCTTACTTTCCTGAGGGGCCAACTGGGGTAGGTCTGACACTGTGACAAAGAAAATCCTGCTAAAATTTGCACTTTCCTACAAAGGAAAAGCATTGGATGCTGTCCTATATTAAAGTAGCATCAACCCTTTATAGGTTTTAGGCCCTGGAAAATGCAAACAGTGCTAGGAAAAAGAAAATCGTGGGTGATGCCCTGCCAAGGCCTCAAGAAGACTTCTCTGTCAAGCCTAAAATTCTGGGATCATATGGTGGTCTCCTATCCAAGTACTCTGTGCTTGCAAAGTGTCCAGTGAAGGTAATATGATGGATTAAGACTGGGGACGTGGGTACTCTCACAACACCACCTATCTCACAGTGTTATTGTATGAAAGGGCAGAATAGAGCCCATCTTAATAAATAAATAAATAAATAATCCTACCACCACCTAATATGCACAAAAGAAGCCAGAGCTATGTGGTTTTCTGGACCTTCAACTGTATAGAACAACCATGCCAGCATGGTATTTTTGGCAGTGGAAATCCATAGAGACACATTCTTCCCTTCCCGGTTTGCCCAAAGGCTGTTAGAACTCTGCATATGCTCAGAGACACTCTTCTCTTTGCCCCTATGCGCAAAGCCTAGGAGCGGTCTGCATCTGCAAAGAGGCACTATTGTCTTTCTGCTTTGCCCAAAGTCTGAGAACTCTCTGCACATGTCCAGAGGCAGTCTTGATGTTTTGCCCAAACCTGGCAGTGCTTGGTGTATGCCCAGAGGCACTCTTCCTGCTTTGCCCAAAGTCTGGGAGCGCTCTCCACATGACCAAAGGCACTCTTGTCTTACAGCTTCGCTCGAAGCCTGAGACCATTTTGCACTTGTCCAGGGACACTCTTCTCTTACCGGTTTGCCTGAAGCCTGGGAGCTTTGTCCAAAGTCTGAAAGCTCTTTAAACATGCCCACTTTGTCTGAAGCCTGGGATCGCTCTGCGTATGCCCAGAGGCACTCTTCCCACTTTGTCCAAAGACCAGGACCATTCCGAATATGCCCAGAGGCACACCTCATGCATCGCCTGAAGTATGAGAGTTCTCATCTCTATGCAAATGCAGACTGCTCCTAGGTTTGGGCATAGTGGGAAGATAAGAGTGCTACTGAGCATATGAACAGTGGTAACAGGCTTCATGTAAGGACCCACTCAGCTAACCACTCAAGAAAGCAGAACTCTTGAAACAGGCATTGTCTCAAAAGGAAACTTTTATTAGGGGTTAGTGACAGTAGGGAAGGCAAGGAGAGATCTGGGGAAAATCCCGCTTAAACGGTACAGTTAAACCAGTAATATTCCTCCTCCCACCAAAGTCATAATGTCCATTTGAAATCCAGCCAATCCACAGGTGACACGATGTTTTGGTAACTGAAACAGTTGGTGCGCATCTCAAAGTCTTCTCCAATTTGTTTCTCTGTAACCGTCTCCCTCGTAAGGGAGACATGTTCCTTTCTCAAGTGGATAGAGGCGAGAGAAGAAAAACAGAAAGCAAAAATTATCCCAAGCAAAAGCAAATATCCCTCCTCCCCCCAGCAGAATGGCAGGCCCCAAAACAAAAGCACAAGAGTATATATGCAAGGAAGACAATAAGGATTTGGGGACCTGACATACAGCCCCCCTAAAAAATGGGAAAAGACAAAAGACAAAGGGGGAAGGGGAA
This sequence comes from Protobothrops mucrosquamatus, assembly GCF_001527695.2. NCBI lineage: Eukaryota > Metazoa > Chordata > Lepidosauria > Squamata > Viperidae > Protobothrops > Protobothrops mucrosquamatus. The sequence continues at coordinate 731,668 of NW_015386210.1, read as the reverse complement.
CAGACAATATAGGCATATCAATTAGGCTTATCAGGAAATTGAGAATGTCAAGGTAATAATTTAATAGCTAAACTTATGTAATGGTGTAATGGAATATAAGGTGGATGATGCAATGATAGGAATGACTTAGCAGGGTCTGTGTCTCTTTAAGAGCCTGATTATAAAAGGGAAGGCTTTTTCAGGAGTGTCTCTCTTGTCCGTTTCCTGCTATAACTGCTGTGTGTTGGAGATTGCTGTATTACCACATGTATTTATATTATTCCTGGTGTATGATATTGTAGATAGTGTAAGATAAACCACCATTTAATATAGACCACTGTTTATTGTATTTACTCCTGGGTTATCTCAGCGCAATAAGGTTGTGCATGCTCTGACAGAGAATGGAAACGTCTTAGAAGTTTAGGGGCTCTAACATGTTTCTTGTACACCCACTCATTCTGGGCAGAAGGGAGATTCTTCCAAGCTACTAAGTATTGTATCAGCCCATGGTGTATTCAAAAGTCCAAAATGTCCTTAATCTCAAAGTGTTGTTCACTCTCAACCATGATAGGTGTGGGTGCCTGAGGCGCAGGAGGCCTAAGGATAGAAGTAACCTCCAGTTTGAGCAAACTGCAGTGGAAAACAGGGTAGGTTTTTCCATAAGTTCTTCAACAAGTCGAAGGACCTTTGTACAAATTTAGGGCCTAATTTCTTTGAAGGTTGTAAAGACTACAAATACTTCGTGGAGAGGTATACTCGGTCTCCAACTTGAATGGTTTTTGCTCCACCCTCCGTTTATCAGCCTGAGTCTTATAGCTTTTCTGGCTTCATCCAGTGTTTTCCTGACTACTGGCCAGATATTTTGTAACTGTTTAATCCATTCTTGCAAGGAGGGGATTTTAGGCTCCTTGATAGGGAGTTCAGGCATGGCTACGAAAGTCTGACCATTAGCTACTTGAATGAAGCCTGTACTGGAGTGCACAGCATTATTATAAGCCACCTCAGCAAATGGTAACAGGTCAGACCAATTGTCCTGCTGATAATTAATGAAACATCTCAGGTATTGTTCTAGAATTGAGTTCAGTCTCTCTGTTCCCCCCCCCCATTCGTTTGAGGATGATGTGAAGATGATAACCCTTGACTAGAACCCATCAAATCCAGAAAAGCTTTCCAGAATTTAGAGGTGAAGTGAACCCCTCTGTCTGAAATTATACGTTGTGGAGCCCCATGAAAGCGATATACGTTTTGCACAAAGAGTTTAGCTAAAGTTTTTGCAGTTGGGATCTTGGGGCATGGAATGAAATGAACTTGTCTAGAGAACAAATCCATTATGACCAAATTATAGTGTTTCCAGCATTTTCAGGCAGTTCCACGAGAGCGAGCTCTCTGCAGGGTGCTGACGGACTTGCTACCAGCTGTAGCAGTCCTGGAGATTTCCCTTGCCAGCGTTTGGCTGTTGCACATGTGGGGCAGCTGGCCATATAGCTTTCTATGTCCTTTTTTAATGCAGGCCACCAAAATTGCCTCTTAAGGAGATGTAAAGTTTTAACAAATCCAAAATGTCCAGCAGTTTTCGAGTCATGCCATGCTTGCATTACTTTAAGTCTTAGGGCAGCTGGGACATAAAGTTTCTCTCCAATCCAGGCTGATCCATCTTTTAACACACACAGGTTATTATGGTTCTGAAACCACTCATCGGTCTCTAACGCAGTTTTAAAGTCCTTCAACAAAGTTTTCTGACAGGAGCCACAGGTCTTGACTGGGCCCTGATGATTATAGGAGCTGCTAGTTGACGAGGATGTAAAAATGGTTTAGTCACTTCTGCTTTCTTGCTATTGTATTGTGGTAGTCTGTGATTGGGAGGGCAATCTGTGCAAAAGATGGGATGAATTGTCTGTAAAGGTTCGCAAATCCTAGGAATCTTTGGAGCTGTTTCCTGGTTCTTGGAGGAGCCCAGTCCAGGATTGCTCTCACTTTCTCTGGGTCCATCTCTATTCCCTCGTTGGATATACGATAGCCCAAGTAATCAATATGATCTTTTTGGAACTCTCACTTTGACAGTTTGGCGTATAGCTTGGCAGAGCACAGTTTTTTTAGTATCACTCTGACCAGTTTGATGTGCTCATCTTTGGTTTCCTATAATCCATGCATAGATGAAGACAGACATCTTTTTTTTCTCTGAATAATACAGGGGCTGCTACCCGGGTCTAGCCGGCTCTATAAAACCCTGTTCCAGATTCTTTTTGATGAAGAGGGCTTTCAAGTCTGACTCACTAAGGACGGAGGCAAATTCACAGCATAATCCATATCTCCCACCATTTTCTTTAGAGATGGGCGGGGCTTCCCCTGTGGGAATTTTAGCCGTCCTTCCCTCCAGTTGATCATGGGGTTCCATTTCTTTCTTCTAGCCAGTCCCTAAACTAATGCCCACTCCATCCCTGGGGCCACAATAAATGCTAGAGTCTCTGCATAGTCCCCCAAATCAATGTGTAGAGGTCTGGTGGCAAAACTGGCAGGCACTCCCCCCCCCGCAACCAAGCCATCCAGTTGGCAAAAAGTAATAGGAGTTTTTAGTCTCCTGATGGATATCCCCATTTTCCCCACTAGTTCTGGGCAGATCACGCTTCGGGTGCACCCTGAGTCCAGCAAGGCTGGTAATTTTACTGCCCTCCCAGTGCCAGGCATGGAAAGTTCTAGGGACACTGTTATGGGGTCAATTGGCCTACTCACCAATAGGTCATTATCATAGTCACTTTCTGCCCCTTCTAGGCCATCACAGCGTGGAATTGGAGCTGGACTCTCTCTGTCGTGACCACGGGGGAGCTCTACGATCTCTTTGGATCTCATTGCAGTCTCCCTGGGGTGTGGCAAGGTTCTCAGGGCTCTCAGAGGTCTTTTAGCCGGTAGATGATCCCCTTTCTTGGCCGGTGTCTTGTTGTGGCAATCCATGGCTTGATGTCCCTCTTTACCACATTTGAAGCAGGTAGTTCAGCGAGATGGGGCAGATGAACCTCGTGTGGTCTCCCGTTTCTTGGACTGCGGTTTGAAGCTTGGTCTCACCAGGTAATATAAGTGCTTGTGTTGATCAATCTCTACTTCCTCAGCTAGCAGGCACTAGTTGTACAGCCATCCTGGGACACCACGAGCTAAGCAGGCATTGTAGAACTCTTTGTTGAGCCCATCCTGGAAACAGCTTACCACGATGTCTTCCAGCCACCAAAGATGACTGGCCAGCTCTCTGAATTCTTCAGTGTATTCAGCGACTGGTCTCCTTCCCTGCTTCACTGTTTTTATGCATTCCCGGGTTTTCTTGTCTGCCAGCTGGTCTTCAAAATGCCTGCGGAAGGCAGCCATAAACTGATTGAAATTCCGCAATTCGGGTGTGTTGCAATTGTACAGTCAGCTGCTCCACCTTCCAAAACTAGGGTAACTACCCGGACTTTCTTGACATCAGTAGGCAGTGTTGTCTCATAGATCTGCATGTAGCTGAACACTTGTGCTAGAAAATACCCCAATTGCTTCGGGTCTCCATCAAACTTCACTCCGATCAGGATCGGCTTCACCTTGGCTGGTTGGGGTGGTCTGCCTCTGGTTCCTTGAGACAGACGGCCTTGCCACGGTGCTGCTTCCTGGGCTCCAGCCACTGCCGTCTCTCAGACCTCCAATTCCTCCTCCTCTAATTCACCCTCTGACTCTTCCTCTGATTCGGGGATTTTTTTCAGCTGCACCTTAAATTAATCAAGGGCTTTTTTCACATACTCCATCACCATTTCCATCATCCCTGATTTCGATTCTTCCTTTTCTCCATCTTTATCAGGAAGTGCGGGCTCTGGATTTTTTTTCTTTGCCTTTTTTCCCCTCCACCTCGCATAAGGGTGTCCTTCGGGGCTTTTTCTTCCCATCCTTCCTTTTTCCCGACCCTGTGTGACCATCTGGCTCAATCTTCTTCACCAGAAAGCCCAGCTTCTTCCAGGTCCCTAGAGAGGCTTTCATCTGGTTTCAAGCACAGGAGATCCTCGGCCCATGTTTCTGCCTGGAATTCCTCCATGTGAAATTTAATTGCGACTCCCTTGGTAGGGCAGCAGCTTCTCCGAGTTGAGTACTATGCAGATATCGCTTTAGTATTAATATGGGCATAGTGGGAAGATAAGAGTGCCTCTGAGCATATGCACAGTGGTAAAGGCTTCATGTAAGGACCCACCTCAGCTAACCACCCAAGAAAGCAGAACTCTTGAAACAGGCATGGTCTCAAAAGGAAACTTTTATTAGGAGCTAGTGACAGTAGGGAAGGCAAGGAGAGATCTGGGGGAAATCACACTTAAATGGTATAGTTAAACCAGCAATATTCCTCCTCCCACCAAAGTCATAATGTCCATTTGAAATCCAGCCGATCCACAGGTGACACGATGTTTGGGTAACTGGCACAGTTGGTGCGCATCTCAAGGTCTTCTCCAGTTTGTTTCTCTGTAACCGTCTCCCTGGTAAGGGAGACACGTTCCTTTCTCAAGTGGATAGAGGCGAGAGAAGAAAAGCAGAAAGCAAAAGTTAGCCCAAGCAAAAACAAATATTCCCCCTCCCCCAAGCAGAATGGCAGGCCCCAAAACAAAAACACAAGAGTATATATGCAAGGAAGACAATAAGGATTTGGGGACCTGACACTTTGGAGTATGCAAGAAGAGAACAGTGCCTTTTTGTGGATTTCTACTGCTAAAATCGGCATGGTAGTTCTATATAATTAAAGATCCACAAAAACCACATACCTCTGGCTTCTTTTGTGGATGTTAGTGGTGATAGGATTTTTTTTATTATTATTATTTTATTATTTTATTTTATTTATTATTTTATTTTATTTTATTTTATTTTATTTTATTTTATTTTATTTTATTTTATTTTATTTTATTTTAATTTTATTTATTTTATTTTATTTTATTTTATTTTATTTTATTATTTTATTTTATTTATATGGGCTCTATCCTGCCCTTTCATACAACAACACTGTGAGATAGGCCGGGTCCATGTCCCCAGCCTTAATACACCATATTGCCTTCACTGGACACTTTTCACAAGGACCCTCAAACAAATTACTTGGATGGGAGACCACCAGGCAATGCCAGAATTACATACTTGACAGCGAAGTGAGGCAGGCCGGGCTGTGAGAGTGCCCATGTCCCCAGTCTTAATCCATCATGTTGCCTTCACTGGACACTTTTTACAAACAGATGCTTGCTAGCTGCATGCCCACCCCGCGCCCCTGCAATCCCTGCCAGCCACATGTATGCAATCCCTGCCGCCGCCATCGACACCTCCAAGATGCCTCCCAGCTGCCCACCACCCCTCCAGTACCCCTACAATCCCTAATACTTGCTGCTCTGATTGGCTTCCAGGAGGCATGGCTATTTGACTCCTGCACTAAATTGCTGGAGTAGAAATGTGCCTCGGGGAAGGGACCGGGATGATAGGCTGGGGAGTGAAGAGCCAGTGGGTCACTGGCAGTAGAGAATCACCATGAGAGGGCCAGCAGAAGAGAAAAGATTTGGCTGCGGTAGATAGCTGGGAGTGAAATGGCCAGATCCTGGGGCCTTTTAATATCATTTAAAGAAAAGATGGTTGCTTGGCAGCTTCAGATTTTCTCGACCCCTTTCAATCAGGTTTCAGGCCCAGCTATGAAACAGAAACTGAATTAGTCACACTCTCTGGTGCAAATGGGATGCTGGTTATGCAATCATCCTTGTTCTCTTTGAGCTCTCTGTAGCCTTTGATACCATCAACCATGGTATCCTTTTTGGCCAGATGTAGGATTTGGGGTTAGTAACAAACATTCTGTGGTTTTGCCTCCTTTCTCTGGTCTCAATTGGTGCTGATAGGGAATAAGAGTTCCACCCCCTAATTATTCTCTTGTGATGTGCCACAGGGCTCAGTACTCTCTCCACACTTGTTTAACATCTACATGAAGCTACTGGGTAAGAGCATCTATCACCATGGGTTGAGGTATTTCCACACCTGGTGACCTAAGTGATGTTGTTGCTATCCTCTTACAGAACCTGGAGACATAGGAGCTTGAATGGGGGACAATAAGCTACAACTTAATCAATCAGAGTCTCAATCAATCAATTCAATTAATCCAAATAGAGCTGGAAGGGACCTTGGAGGTCTTCTAGTCAAGCCCCCCCCCTGCTCAAGCAGGAGTCCCTATATCATTTCAGACAAGTGATTGTCAAGTCTCTTCTTAAAAACGTTGTGGGTGGGATGAAGCACCCACAACGTCTGAAGGCAAGCTGTTCCACTGGTTAATTGTCCTCACTGTTAGGAAGTTTCTCCTTAATTCCAGGTTGCTTCTCTCCTTGATTAGTTTCGATCCGTTGTTTCTTGTCTTGCTTTCTGGTGCCTTGGAAATACTGGAATACTACTATCATGTCCCCCCTTAGTTCTTCTTTTCTCTAGACTGGCCATTCCCAAATCCTGCAACATTTCTTCATATGTTTTAATCTCCAAACTCTTAATCGTCTTAGTTGCTCTTCTTTGCACTTTTTCCAAAGTCTCAACATCTTTTTTGTAATATGGTGACCAAAACTATATGCAGTATTCCAGATGTGGCCTTACTAAGGCTTTATAAAGCAGTACTAATACTTCATGTGATTTGATTCTATGCCTGTGTTTATATAACCAAGGATTGTATTAGCTTTTCTGGCTGCTGCTGCACACCTCTGAATCATGTTTAAGTGATCGTCCACTAGGACTCCAAGGTCCCTCTCACAGTTACTGTTTTTGAGCCAGGTTTCACCTAATCTGTACTTGTACCTTTAGTTTTTCCTGCCCATCTGTAAAACCTTGCTTTTCTCCACATTAAATATCATTTTTTTGGATAGGGCCCATTGTTCAAGTATGTCAAGATCTTTCTGGATTCTGAGCTTGTCTTTTGGGATGTTGACTATTCCTGCCAGCTTGGTGTCATCTGCAGATTTGATGAGATCCCCTTCTATTCCCTCATCTAAGTCATTTATGAAATATTGAAGAGTACTGGGCCTAAAACAGAACCTTGTGGTTCCCCACTGCTTACTTCCCTCCATGTAGATGTAGTACCATTAAGGACTACTTGTTGAGTATGGTTTTGTCAGCCAGTTACAAATCCATCTGATGGTGATCCTGTCAATCCCACATTTTTCTAGCTTATCAAGAATCCTGGCAAAACCAACTGGCTTTGGGTGCATGGAGCTTCAAGATTCAAGTCTTTGACAACTTTAATTCTGGATGGATTCCATGAACCTGTTCAGACGCAGTTTGAAGCTTAGGTGTTCTCCTGGACTCGCAACTCCTACTCAAAGTACAGCTGGCAGCCATGGCTAGGAGAACCTTTGCACAACTTTGGTTTGTATACCAGCTGCGGCCTTTCCTGGATCAGGATTCCCTACACACACTTAAACCATAATAATCTCTTGCCTGGGCTACCACCAATATGCTCTATGTGGAGCTATCCCTGAAATGCATTGGGAAGCTTCAGCTATTGCAGAGTGCAGCAATATGAACAGTCTTTGGGGGCACTAGAATGGCCTAAGTTACATCACTGGTCCTTGAACTGCATTGCCTATTTGCTTTTGGGTGTAGTTCAAAGAGTTGGTTATGAAGGCCTCCATGGCATGGGTCCAGGTTACTTGATAAACCATCTCATCCACTAGGACGGCCCCCCTCCCACTTGTGCCAGCAATGGCCTGCTAAGGATCCCATCAATCAAGGAACTCTAGCTGGCAGAGTATAGAAAAACCTTCTCTACCATCACTCACAGTCCTTTGGAACAGCCTCCCCCCCCCCGACAGATTTGCTCACACTCTTCCATAAGTGTCCAAAGACCTAGACCCGTGGTGGCAAACCTATGGCACGGGTGCCAGAGGTGGCACTCAGAGCCCTCTCTGTAGGCACGCGCACCGTCGCCCCAGTCCTAGGCCTTCAGCTGGGTTTTATTAAACCTTTTCGCTTTAGGCCTCCACCACCATGTGCAAAAAAAAGGTTCAATCAATCAGTCAATTTCAAGTTCTTGCGGGGAAAAAAAAACTTGCAAAGTTGGAATTGATTGATTGAACTTTTTAGTCCCGCCCACTCTGTTGTTACCAACGCAGCCACACCTACCCAATGGGCCACACCCAGCCAATGGGCCACACCCAGCCAATGGGCCACACCCACCTGGCACCCGACGATACATAAGTGGGTTTTGGGTTGCAGTTTGGGCACTCGGTCTCTAAAAGGTTCGCCATCACTGACCTAGACTGCTAGTTGGCCTGGAGACCCAATGGAGAAATACAACACTGGAGATAGCTATTAGACTAATGGCATACAGCTCCCCCAATGATCCTGCTCCCTCCCTACCATCTTTTAATTCATATTACTGTTTTTCCCTTATTTTTATTGTTTCCTTATTTTTACTATTATTATATTTACATTCTTTATAATTTTACATTTTACTGTTATAAGCTGCCCAGAGTAGCCCCATGGTGAGATGTGAAACAAATTTAATAAATAAAATAAAACTACTTTGTGACTCCTATTGCTTTGCAGACACTACTTTCATACCATGGTACTGAACCCAAACAAATAAAAACAGCTTAGCATAACTTTTTCAAGCAATGAATAGAAGCAAGACTTTAACTACATAAGAGACTTAGAACTGAATCAGGTAGCATCCAATGGCATCTTGAAAGTAACATTTTCTGAAGAATCAAATCAGGCTCAGAACAATAGTACTGTCAACATATATCTAAAAGCAGTTAAACTTCTGTCTCTAATCATTTTAATAGTGAGTTATACTTACTCTAGCACAAAATAATCCCATTATTCATTCTTAACAATTAAAAAATAACATCTACAACATTGTACCCTAATACAGCTCATCTTCTTTCCCAATAAAATAGGTACAAAGTTGGATTGCTAATACCTCTCAGTTTACTAGAATTTACAATAGTAATTTTTGCAACTTACTCTTAGCAGGAAACTCAGTCCTGTCTCTTAAGAATTCACTGAGTCAGCCTCAGATACATTTTTCTAAAATACTAACATGATTGTTGGCTCTGAAATTTGTGCCTTAACGAAACTTCAGATTCTTCCTCAAACATCAGACCATAGCCTTTACTTTTTTCTCTACTACCAAAACTTTACATATGGTGAAATAAAAAAAAGAAATATATGTCATTATACCCAATTTAAGTAACTCATTGTATTTGTGCATGATAGGAAATTTAAAGCTGAACTTAGTTTGGGCAGCATAATTAAGCATAATTAAGATACAAAAACAAGAAACAGCAAAATATATGAAAAAAGGCAAACTGTTTTAAACATATGCCTTGCAGAATGCAAAATAATTTGCAGTCAGGAAAGCACTGTAACATGATAGAAAAAGGAGGGGCATTCCCAACAAATCACAAAGTTTCTCTTGGATACCTCCTACTGTGCTTCAAGCAGGTAGTTTCCTAGTCAGAACTGCAAAATGTTGCATTGTGATTTTCCCCCTACTTAATAGTTTTGTGCTATAACAAAAGGATAGGAGATACTGTTGATAACCTTTTGGAAAGTTACTGGTAAAACTCATGAATGAGGGAGAACAGTTTTATTATAAATCTAATCTGTAATCTCTTTACTAAAGTACTGCAATATATGCTGGAAAACAACATGGGAACTCCCCTTTCCTGCAAGACCCTGTCACCATTCCCCTTCTTTCTCTCTCTCTTTTTTAACTCCAACTTTTTCTCTTTCTGCAACACTCCTTGGGCTGGTGTCTTCCAAATTGTTTGGGGCTTTTCCCCATCAATTTTAGCAAACATACCTGTCCAAAGAATTAGGAAGCTGAAATATAAAACACCGCCTACCTTGCTTAGGCAGCATACCTATTTAAAATCTTGGGTGGGGAACGTTATTATTTGGGAGTTAAACTTTTTTCAACAGTCTCTAAGAGATTATAAAAACGGGGGCTATGGCCTGTATGAGGCCCAAAAATGGCAGATGGTACTTCCCTCCTTAGAAGGAAAGATTTCTTCTAACCAAGCTATCCAGTGTATATTATTAGCAAATGAGATAGTTCCTAATAAAAGAGAGGTAAAATGGTAAACTAATTCTTCAGTGAAGATAACAAAACAAAGATTAACTACTCAATGTTTAAAGAAAAGGTGATCAGCCATCTGTCAAGGATGCATCCATTTAGATTGTCCTGCCAGAAGTTAGACCCAGTGATGTAAATGTACTCTTTCATTTGCTCAGTCTTATTACCCATGAAATGGAGCAAGAGACAGGAGGCAAATCAGCTGCTAACATTACTATCCCAGAGTAACAAAGCTCAAGAGGTGAAAATTATTTTGACTTAACAGTTCCTTTCTTTTCAGACTCAAATGTAAGAAGGGCAGATTGAAATTTGCTGTTTGATTACCCTTTCTCATTCACTTGGTTTTTTTCTTTAAAATAAATGTGGAAATATAATATTTCCATCCTCAAAACCTTGGGGTCATACTTAGTAGGGTAACTGCTCACACAGCAGCAATCGCAGAATCAGAATACTCGGTTTCCTCTTCCCTGCCCAATTATTTTTCCCACCAACCGTCCTGCTGCCACCTCCACCTCAAGTCAGGTTACCTCCTAGTCTGGGAAACTCTCTCTGGCACAATCTTTGCAGATCCTCTCCACCGTAACCATAAGTAGCACCCGAAGGGAGCTTGCTTTGAAAAGCCTGGAAAGACAACAGTTTTTCCCACGGATTCTCAGCCATTGCAGTTAAAGATCTTTCTCGGAACAAGAGAGGAGCAATGAATGTTTACGACAGAACGCAACTCAACTAAAGATCAGCTTACAGGAGAGGCCGGAGGACCTGGCTCCTCCCACTGGCTTCTCCCATAGAGATAGCAACAGTTCATTCCTTTTTCTCGCCAGCTCAGCAAATTAGATATCTCTGATTGCAGTCTTTACGGACAGAACAGAGAATATCCTTGAGTTCGTGGAATCTGAGAAGGGGAGAGGGGGGAAAAAGCTATTGCTTTAGAGCATAATTTCCAAAAATGAAAACACAATATAAACAAATGGAGCTTTGCATGTGAGCAAAAGTGCCTGCCGTTCGCGCAAGTGGAGATCCACGCGCAGACGTGCACTCATCTACCGCTTGCGTGGCTTGGTTCTAAATGGGCTATGGCCCACTACTGGCTGCGGCCCGAGGGTTGGGGACACCTGCTTTATAACATTCAAACTCTCAACATACAATTCTGTACTGGTGTAGATATAACTTGACTTCTTGCCAAAAGACTTATAAACAAAATACAATGCACAGATATAGAATAGATATCATCTGGCCCAATCATGAGAGGGATCTAAGTGTCCTAGTGGACAACCAGTTAAATGAGCCAGCAGTGTGCTGCAGCTGTTGAAAAGAACCAATGTAGTTCTAGGGTGCTTCAACAGAGGGATAGTTTCAAAATCACAGGAAGTGTTAGTAATGTTTTATAAGGCACTGGTAAGACCACACTTGGAAAACTGCATCCAGTTTTGGTCACCATGATAACAAATAAGATGTTGAGACTCTAGAAAATAAGTGCAGAGAAGAGCAACACAGAGGCCTGGAGACTAATATGAACGGTTGCAGGACTTGAGTATGTCTACTCTAACAAAGAGAAGGACTAGGGGTGACATAATAGTCTTGCTACCACAGAGAAGAGGAGGTCAACCTATTCTCCAAAGTACCTGAGGCCAGGTCAAGAAGTAACTGATGGAACCTTATTATCAAAGAGAGATCCAACCTAGAATTAAGGAGAAATTTCCTGACAGTGAGAAAAATTAATTAGTGGAACAGCTTGCCTCCAGAAGTTGTGGGTGTTCCATCACTGGAGGTTTTTAAGTAGAGATTGGATAGCCATTTGTCCAGAATGACATAGGGTCTTCTGCTCAAGCAGAGGGTTGGACTAGCAGACCTTCAAGAGCTCCCTTCAAACTTGTATTCTATAAATAAAAATACAACATTTTGAGAAAAGCTTTTAGGCTGCCTCTCACAAGGCAATTAATAGTAACAGCTATATGTAGGAGAAATGGAAAGGTAAGAGTCCAGCTAATTTTGTGTGGTTTGTATGATGATCATTGCCAACCCAACCCATATCACAGAGTTGTTGTGGGGGAAAAGAGGGCGAAGGAGTATTATGTATATTTGCTGCATTTAGTTACTTATAAAGTAATAAAATCAGGATAAAAGTTAAATAAATAAATAATGTTTGAGACTGACCTTCGACTATGGAATGTGACTGACATAACTGTAGTTTATAGACTTTCACAACCAAGTGCAGAGCACAGAGCACAGAGAGAGATTCACTCAGAATCAGGTTGACCTCAAATACTTAATTTTTGAGTCAGAAGATTTGAGGTGGTGCCTTCCAAGAGGCACTGTGAGGGGTTGGACAAGCCATCAGACAAATGGGATAGCAGTGAAAGATAAAATTTGTTTTAGCAATTTACCTGAGCCTGAGTATGCTTAATCATTTTTTTTTTGTGTGTCATGTAAAATTTTTTATTTTTTGTAAAATATACATCTTCCAATATACACAATACATTAACTTTAGCTTTCCCCCCATACCCTCCTCGGCTTCCCGGAGCTGAATACAGGATCAAGTTCATATTTCCATAATTCTTCTACAATCATTAATCCAATTAAAACAATTATAATACTAACAATCTACACACCCCTTTAACTCCAAATAAAATATTACAACTATACTAATTTATAATCTACCTAATCCTTAAATAAACTAAAAATAAATAAATAAATAAATTCACATAATTAAAAAACACTATTATATCTATATATGTAATTTAAGCAATAATCCTTTCCTAATTAACATAAAGAAAATTTTCATTTCATATAATTAATAGTATCATTAAAATATAAATTTATAAATAGAAACAACTACTAAACAAAAAATATTACCACTCAAATATATCCCATCTAT
>NW_015386210.1:696851-718101 GCF_001527695.2 Protobothrops mucrosquamatus | reverse complement strand
TTCGTTTCCACTTCCTGCACTTTATCAGCTACTACATTCAAAGAGTCAGCAAGCATTTGGACAAGCTCTTCTATTTTTCCAACCATTTCTTCCTTAAACTCTTTCATCAAGTCATCAGTAAATTGCCGCACTTTTAACATAAGCTTTTCAGTATAATCATCAAGCACTTCTTGTAATTTTTGAAAAGTGAGGAAGGGAGGAAAAGTGGGGGGAGGAGATTTAGATATCTGCGATGAGGGTTGCAAAGATGAAAGTACAGCTGTTTTAATTAATTTTGGAGTAGCAGAAGGTCCAGTCCGCTTAGAAGCCATTATATATTTCTTTTAAATAGTCCTTTAAATCAAAAATCCGAAGTCAGAGAAAAAAAAGAATCCACAAAGTCCATCCTCACTATACCAAAGGGAAAGTGGAAATTTTTCTTTGTTGCAAAAAAACAACTGCCGCGGCCATTTTCCTCCTCACTTTCACTTTGACGAATGGGGGAGATCTCTTTGATCTTCCAGAGTTAAATTTAAAATTAAAACCCTGTTAAGTCCATTTTCCTGTTCAGCACCGGCTTTCAAGATAAGTACTCACAAAAAAAGAACATCTTCTGAAGGCAGCAGCGAGCGCGACTTCTTGTCTCGCACACAGCGAGGTCTGCCCGGGGTGCGGAGATAGCTCCGGACTCTGGCGGGGCTCTCACCCAAATTCCTCAAGGAACTTGGGGAACTCAACACCTATCCGGAGCGGCTCCCCCACCTCCTTTAGCCCAGGAGGTGAGTTACAAGCCGCCCGACAGCTGATTTATGCTGTCGGCACGGCTCTAACGCAGCCCCGGGAGGGAGACTTCAAAGGAAGCCTCCGACGAAGTCGACGTCTCAAACCGGAAGCCCGCTTAATCATTGATATGATGTTGTGTAGCCTGTTTTTCAGCACTGAAATTCATGTTGACCTGATTTAAATGAAACAGCTTTTGAATTTTGACAGAGCTGAACAGCATCAGAGTTTGGCAGAGCTGAGAAAGCACTAATTTTTGAAAAATAATTGCTTATTCTTTCCTTGGCAACTTTTAAAAGAATTCTTTACCAAGAATATCTTTCTTCGGGAAGGATATTTGGGGTTGGAAGAGTTAATGTTTCCTTTGATGATCTTGAGTATCAATGCTCAAGGCTATCTTATCAGCTAAGTTAGCAATGCCAGAGATTAATTTCACTGAATGCTTTAAGACTGCCTGTCTTTTATGTTAGGGAACAGAGAGGCTTAGTATTTAACTTCCAAAAGAAATATGACAAATGACACATTAGAATTGTAGGCTGAACAAGAGCCAAGAATATGATATAACTCCAAAAAGAAAAACACATTCTATGGTAGAAACAACAGACTATCAAGAGAACTCATTGTTCTTCTCAATTCTCAATTGTTAGATTGCACCTAAAATATTGCATTTAGTTGTGGAAATTAGGTTTTAGGAAATACATTGACAGATGTATTCTATCTAACTATTCAGACATGATCCAGAATATCCGCTTAAGTTTAAGAATTGTTCAATGATAGAGGTTCCTCAAAAGTGGTATGCCTTTCTATACAGGAACAGAATTTAAACAGATATTGGATGATAGATTCCTACAGGGTATTTTCACAATTGAAAAGTTAAACAATTCATCACTGAGTTATTGTTAAAATGTTCTTCCCAACATGTAAAAAAGATGTTGAGACTTTAGAAAGAGTACAGAGAAGAGCAACAAAGATGATTAGGGGACTGGAGGCTAAAGCATATAAGGAACGGCTGCTGGAATTGGGTATGTCTAGTTTAATGAAGAGAAGGACGAGGGGGGACATGATAGCAGTGTTCCAATATCTCAGGGGTTGCCATAAAGAAGAGGGAGTCAAGCTANCTAAGGAGAAACTTCCTGACAGTGAGAACAATTAACCAGTGGAACAACCTGCCTCCAGAAGCGGTGAATGCTCCAACACTGGAAGTTTTTAAGAAGAGACTGGACAGCCATTTGTCCGAAATGGTATAGGGTTTCCTGCCTGAGCAGGGGGTTGGACTAGATGACCTTCAAGGTCCCTTCCAACTTTACTTTACTATTATTATTATTATTATCTGAGGTCTAAGATTTCCTTTCACAAATAAAATCTGGGAAAACCCCAAAAGGAATTTCACGCCTCTTGGGTGAATAAGAAAGAATTAGGATTGGTGGGTTCCTGTTTTCCTATTCATTCACATAAACAGCTCCACAGGTTTTCTACTGGTTGGAGCCGGAACATTCTTTCCCACTTCTATAACACCAAAGGAAACTAGATCTTGCCAATTAATTTTAAAACCTATAATCATACTGTTATATCTTTGGTTCTTTAGGCATTGAACGAGGCAGAGTGTTGAAACAGCAAACAAGTTTATTAACTCAGAACAGAAGCAGCCCTAAAGGTGGCAACCAATAGGTTTAAAGTAACAGTTTCCCGCCCCAAACCTCATTATCAGCTTGGAGACAGCCAGTCTGGCTTTCAGTAACAGCAACTGTTAAACAATACAGCAATGTAGGTCAGACATTAAGCAAGTGATTTAAAACAGTTATGGCCAATACATTACACCCCTTCCCCCTAGATGGCTCAAACTCTCAATTGCTGGACATAGTCCTGCAGATATTTAGGCGGCCTTGACTGTTCTGAACATCTAGAGGTTGCAGGGGTCTCCCGGTCTACCTGCTCGCCTGCCCAGCTGGGTAGACCAGGACTCTGAGGTCCAGTGAAGTCAGGTTGACTTGGGTCCCTTTGGCTGGCCAGTCCCGGTCGGCCCAAACCAAAGTTCAATTGTGCAGCAAAGTCTGCAGGGCTGTCCCTCAGTGCAGTTTGCCAGTCCTGTTCAGCGGATGCTGTCTGTCTGTCTGGGTGAAGCTTTCCTACGGCCTTTTCCCCGTCTCCTTGAGTAAGAGTTCTGTTGGAGCAGGCAAGCTCCTCTGTTGGGCCGCTGTCGCACGACCCTTGCGTGCAGCCCTCTTGAGAGGCCTGAGCCAGTGACTGGTTCGCTAGCCTCCAACGCAGCTGGTCAATGTGCCAGCGAATGACTCACCCATCTTCTAGGACCACCTCATAAGAGAGTGGTCCCAACACCTTAACAACCACGGCTGCCACCCACAAAGCCCCTTGCCCGTAATTCCAGGTCCAAATCCGGTCACCCACTTGCAAATTCCGAGGTGCCTTTGGCTGAGCAGAGTCCGAGGCAACCCAGTCGAGGTGCAGCCTGTCCAGCTTGGTGATCAAATGTCGGCCCCATCTGAGTTCGGCAGGGCTTCTGCTCGTGGCGGTACAGGGAGTTGTGCGTTGGCAGAGTAGAAAAACTGCCAGTCTGTGGTGCCAATCTCCTGTGACAATCTGTTTTAGTGATTCCCTGGTTGTGCGGATCATGCATTCTGCTTGGCCATTCGAGGCCGGGTGAAAGGGAGCCAACGTGGCGTGCCATATTAGATTTGCTCTGAGGAAAGATTGGAATTCAGAAGCAGTAAACTGAGCCCCATTGTCTGAGACTAACACATCTGGAAGTCCGTGTATTGCAAAGATTCTGCGCAGTTCCTGGATGATCCTGGCAGTAGTCATAGTAGGGACGGGTGCGACCTCTAATCATTTAGAATGGCTATCTATCACTATTAGAAACAGCTGTCCCTGAAAGGGCCTGGCAAAATTGATGTGGATTCTTGACCACAGTGTGTGTGTGTCCTCCCATCGGTGGACAGGGGCTTGCGGCATCTCCGGTCTGGATTGCTGGCATGTGTAGCAACCATGTACTTGGGCCTCGATGGCTTTATCTAGCCCTGGCCACCAAAAGCAGCTCCTCACAAGTGCCTTCATCCGGACTATTCCTGGATGACCCTTGTGCAGAGACTCTAGGATCCTGGGCCTTAAAGAGCTCGGGACTATGACCCTACTTCACCAAAGGATGCACCCCTTATGAGTTGAAAGCTCATCTTTTCTCATGAAGAAACTCTGAAATTCTGGCCCTGGACATTTGTCCAGCCATCCTGTGTGTACCCAGTTTAGCACATGACTCAGCATTTTGTCAGCTGCTGTCTCAGCAGCTATGTCCCCAGCGTGAAGGGGAGATCCCGGCAAATCCTGGATAGCCAGGATGCGTGCAGCCAGAGCTGGATCTGGCTCCACTTGTGGCAGGGGCAACCTGCTCAGGCCATCTGCATGGCCCATTTCCTTGCCCGGTTTGTGAATCATCCTATAGCTGAAGGCTGACAGGAAGATAGACCATCTCGGCATTCGAGGAGACAGAATCTGAGGTGTCTGTTTGTTTGTGGTGAACAACCCTAGGAGTGGCTTGTGGTCCGTGAAGACCGTGAACTGGCAGCCATACAAGTACTCATGGAATTTTTTAACTCTGGCCACAATGGCCAGAGCCTCCTTGTCAATTTGCGTGTAGTTGCGCTCTGCGGACGATAGGGTCCTGGAGTAATATGTGATGGGCTTCAGCCTCCCATCAGCCATTAAGTGGCTTAACACAGCCCCAACCCCATACAGGGATGCATTACATGCAAAGCAGACAGGCAGCTGCTCATTGAAATGAGTGAGAACTGAGTTCAACAACAGCAGTGATTTGACTGCTTGGAAGCTACTCTCGTGGACACTGGTCCACTGCCACTGAGCTTGTCTATCCAAGAGCCAGTGTAATGGCTCTTGGATAGACAAGGTACTGCAGCCTTGTTTGGGAGGAAGGCATGGTAAAAATTCAAAAGGCCTAGGAAAGCCTGAAGCTCTCCCTTTGACTTTGGCCTTGGGGCCTACTGGATTGCTTTTAATTTGGATTCTGCCAAATGAATGCCTTTGGCATCGATGCAGAAACCAAGGAACTCAGTTGACTCTACCCCAATCTTGCACTTTTCTTTTTTTTAGTTTAAGTCCCGCGTCGCAGAACCGCTGAAGGACGACCTTAAACCATTCAGCCAGAATCTCAACCGATTCCCCAGCAAAGAGGACATCATTGAAGTAGGGGCAAACCCCTGGAATTCCCTTGAGCATGCGCTCCATCACTCCCTGGAACAGCCCTTGGGCTACACTCACCCCAAACTGTAGACGCTTAACCTTAAAAGCCACCCTATGGGTGACAATGGTCTGGGCTACTACCGTGGCCTCATCCATGGGCAGTTGTTGATAAGCCTGTGCCAAATCTAATTTGGTGAACACGCGGCCTCCTTGCAATGACGCCAAAATATGGCTGACAACTGGCAAAGGGTACGCGTGCTGTTGAAGTGCCCTGTTGGGGGTGCACTTATAGTCAGCACATATTCGCACTTCCCCATTGGCCTTTAATGGCGTTACTATGGGGGTCTCCCACACCCCACTGTGTACGGGCTGCAATACCCTTTGTTCCACTAGCTTGTCCAGCTCTGCATCGATTTTGGGTTTTAACGCAAAAGGCACTTGATCCGTATTGGAGTTACAATAAGATCAAGCTTGAGGGCGATCGGAGGACCCTTGTACTCCCCTAGATTAGAACTGAAAACATCCGCAAACTCTTGGCAGACTGCAGACAGATCTGCTGCTTGTGTTCGGTGAATTCCGGTTACTTGAATGCCCAATGCATCAAACCAATCAAGCCCTATGAGGCTCATGCATTGGCCTTCCACCATTATGACATCTAGTGGCCCCTTGAACCCCTTGAATTCCACCAGAAGTGTGGCTTCGCCTTTGACCGCCACTCGGGAGTTTTGGAAGTCTGTGAGTAGTAGATTAGACGGCCGGAGCTTGGCCCATCTGTTGCTACGATGGCATAGGTGCCTGAATGTTCCTTGTGAAAAGATGGACATGGCTGAGCCTGTGTCCAGTTCCATCTTGCATGGAACTCCCTGAAGCTTGACCTGTAGTCTAAGCTTCTGCTTTAGGGGGCGATGGGCACCAGTGCGGAATACACTCCTTCGGCTAGAGCAGAACCCTACTCAGTGTTGACTCGGGGGCCCAGTACCTCTCCTGAATGCGTCTTCTTTTGGGCGGTCCCTCTGATGACCTCGGCAGAGGGTGGTAATGTGGCCTGCTTTGCCACAGGCCTGGCACGTTGCAGTTCAGAATCGGCAATCCATGCGTTGATGGCGGCCTCTGCAGCCCATGTATCTAAGGAATGGAACTGCCTTCTCAGCTGGCTATGGTCCCTTCTCCGGGTGCTTTCTAGCTGGTCGACTTTGTAGTCTGAGTCGGTGTCTTCCATCCACTCAGCGTCCTCATGGTGGACCGTTTTGGTGCTTGGCATGCATTTGGAGGGCCACAGCGCTTTAACGGCCCCTCCAGTGGTTTCGTCTGCCATGACCTCTTTCAAGGCCTCCTGTAGCGAGATAGTCTCCTTAGTGAACAGTTTTTGTTGGAGCTCTCGATTCCGGAGTCTGCAGACTAAGCAGTCTTGTAGTCTCTCCTCCAAATCCGTGAAATTGTAGAGTCAGGACACTTGATGAAGAGCGGCAATGAATTCTGTTGCAGACTTGCCGGGTTGTTGCTCCCGCTGCTCAAAAGCGTGTCTCCATGCTATAACGGATAACTTGGGCTCGAAGTGGTCTCAGAGTTTTTTTTTCAAGTCCGCGTAGGTGACCGATTCGAGTGGTGCCAGGGTGACCAGGTTCTCTGCAGTGTCAAAGGTGGTGGGGCCGCACAGGCAGAAGAGTGTGGCGGCCTTCAATCCATCTTCAGTGACCTGGTTGGCGTGGAGGTAATTTTTGACATGGGAGATATAAGACGCCTATCTCTCCGGGTGAGTTACATCGAATTCTTCGAGCTTCCCAACCTTCACCATGGTGGCTTGTTTTTTCGTTCAATGCCTTGTGCTGATGGCTTCGGTGTAGGCCCTAGGATGGATCCTTAGGGCGTGGTGGTCTCCAGCGTGGCTTGCTGGCAGACCGGGGGGGGGGGAATGTAGTTCCTGTCAGGCTCTGTGCTGACCTCATCCCCTAGTGACTTCAAGCTCTCTCAATGAAGCAGCACATCCCACCTTCGTCGCCACTGTTATATTTTCGGTTCTTTAGGCATTGAACGAGGCAGAGTGTTGAAACAGCAAACAAGTTTATTAACTCAAACAGAAGCAGCCCTAAAGGCTGCTGCACAGCTATTTATACAGTTAGCCTCTAGGTGACAACCAATAGGTTTAAAGCAACAGTTTCCCGCCCAAAACCTCATTATCAGCTTGGAGACAGCCAGTCTGGCTTTCAGTAACAGCAACTGTTAAACAATACAGCAATGTAGATCAGACATTAAGCAATGATTTAAAACAGTTGCGGCCAATACATTACACATACTGTAACAAAGTTGATCATCAGCTTTTGTCTTTTTGTAGAGACAAAACTGTCTTGTCAGTTTTGTAGAAATTCTATGCCCAAAATCCAGGAAGGAGAGATGGAAGAAGGAAGGCATAATTTTCTCTCTGTGGCTAGGAGATGAAAGTAAGATTATGCACTCTTTCTGATTCCTCTATCATGTATTGGTTGCAAGCACCTGAATTATGTTCATGTGACCGTGGGATTGCTGTAATGGCTGAAACCTCATTCCTTCATTCTGTGAAATCATAACTTTGAACAAGCATTGAATTAATGATCGTAACTTAAGAATTACCTGTGTTGCATTATTATTATATCAATAATAATACAGTTTACCTATAGATTGTAATGAAACTATCATTTTATATTTTATGTTAGCTATTTCTATTTATATTAACTCTTTATACTTCCACCCAAATTTACTTTCATGTTTAAAATCTTAACTCTTTTTACTCTTCAAAGCTTTATTTTTCTAATCAATTATTGCCTTTACCCTGGGGAAGTCATTTCATGCATATATGGACTCCTCAAAATCCAGAAAGAGGGAACTCTACTCAGACCAATTGTCAGCAGCATCAATTCCATCACTACAACATTGCAAAACATCTAACCACCTATTAGCACCTCTGATTGGTAACAGCATCCATCACATCAACAATTCGCAGGACTTTGTCAAAAAGGTTTGGAAACTAAAACTGGATCCAGATGAGACTATGGTTTCTTACGATGTACTTTAATTTTCACCTGCATTCCAACAGGTGGAAACTGCCATGGTAGTGAAGAAATGACTGCTACAAGATAACACATTAGGCAATAGAACTAACCGCAGCCCAGACCACATATGTGCCATGTTGGACCTCTGCCTGACCACTACCTATTTTAAATACAGTGAAGATTTCTACAGATAAAAACACAGCTGTGCAATGGGTTCACTGTGTCCCCCATTGTGGCCAATCTCTGCATGGAAGAGATAGAAACCAAAGCCCTAAACGCCTTCACCCCCTTCAGTTCCACCCACTCACTGATATAGATATGTAGAATAAATATGTGGGTCAAGATTAATACACAGGAAATGGAAGCCTTTACCAGCACATCAATTCTGTGGACAAATACATTAAATCCACACAGGAAGATATTAAGGAAAGTCTGGCTTTCCTGGACTGTGTAGTGCACATTAATGAAGATAGAAGTCTTAACAATCTAGTTTACAGAAAACCCCCACACTGAGATCAGTATTTACATTTTGATTTTCACCACCCACTGGAACACAAATGGGAGTAATCAGAACACTACACCACTTGGCTGAAAATTTGCCTACCAGTAAGGAAGGAAAAGAAAAATAATTAAAACATGTCAAGGAAACCTTTAGAACTTATAGCTAGATCGTCATCAAATCTAGAGAAAGACCCAGCTGGAACTCTTCCATAACAAACAAAGAAGAGAACAACCAATGAAGCAACTTTGTCATTCCATACATAGCAGGAATATTTGAAAACTCAGAAGGATTTTCAACCAACACAATATATATGCACAGTTTAAACCCAAGTATACACTAAGCAGAAGCTTGTTCATTCCAAGGATAAAACACCCGGACACAAACTGAACTACATGATATATACAATACAATGCCTTGAGACATGTGCAGATCTGTACATTGGAGAAATAAAACAACCACTTCACAAACGCATGGCACAACATAGGACAATAAACCTATCAGGACAAGATTCAGTAGTCTCTCTGCATTTGAAAGACAAAGGCCACTCTTTTGAAGACAGCAAAGTCACATTCTAGATAGAGGGGAACATAGGTTGAAAGAGAGGTAAAAGAGTTCATCTGTGTTAGAATTGAACAGCCTTCCCTCAATAGAGGGGGAGGAATACTACATCAACTAGAATGCAGTCCTTTCAGCAGTTTCAAGAAGATTCCACAACCAATTGGATTCTGATTCTGATGACCCAAAGGCACAATTGAACCCCTAAGTGGCCTCAACTGTTCTCAGAGAGAGTGCTAATGACCAGATGACAGTTCTGCTCAGGGAGACTTGATATACAAGCTTTTAAACTGTTAATGCAAACAAAGAAGAAGACACTAATAGAGGCAGCAGAAACAGATCCCTGCAGTGGCTCCCAAAAGAGTAGCTTCCAACCCATAAAGTTCTAAAAGTCAGGGCAAAAGTTCTTTAGATGGAAAAGAAATGTATAGCGTCCAATATTGTGTGCCAATTATTTCCAAATGTTGGCTGCCTGAGCTTCCAGTCAGGTTTGCACATTCCTTCCAAAATTCTTCACAGCCATGGTTTGCCTCAGTACATAACCACTGGCTGCCCATTTTCAAGGGTTGTTTCCTGCCTTAGCTCTTAGTTCAGTGCATCTAGGTTTGTGATGTCCAATTGAGGTTAGCCAGTGTGCAAGCCAGTCTATTAATTTTTCTTAAATTGCACATAGTGAGCCCTAGGATTACCACTCTGAGTCCACCAGTGCAACATATTCAGGGCTTGCGTTTGGAGATCTCTTTCCTGCTACCTCCTCAGTGAGGGCATATGAATTTCAAATCGCCTGATGGGGTCTGATTCCCTCCCCCTTGGAATTTGCAGCAAGTTGTGCATGCAAAGCTTTGGTGCAACAAAGCAAAAATCAGCCTGGGGAGCTTTACTGAAGGTAGGTGAAAGGGATAGACTCAGTGTGATTACAAATGGTGTGTGTGCATGTGTGTGTATGCAGGTACTAATACAAAACAGGCAATACAAACATTCTGGACAAATTTTCTTCCCACCAGACAGAAGTCCAAGATGTTCAGTACTTGCTGTGCCAACTATTCCCAAATGCCATCACGCCATAAATATATTCAATTGCTTAATTACAACACAAATGGGACAAGAAAGAAAACCTTATAATAAGTTTCTGCCCTCCCCCCATAGTCTTCCCTGTTGTCTTCTGAGGTTTCACGTGAGGGCCAATGGTTCCAGGACTCCTTCCTTCTTCTGCAGATTTCACAGGCATCTGGGGGAATGGTAGGACTTGGGAAGATCTGTTCCACTCTGGTTGCATGGTGGCTTTCTAGTGGATGGCTGGATTCAAACCCAATTTCCTGGCTCAAATGAGTGGAGGCCTACATCTGGGTCAGTGTGTTCTGCTTCCAAAGATTGTGGGAGTCGTCTATGCAGGGCTGAAAGACTTTCTGGCCAAAGGGAGGATCTTCACTGAGCTAGACTTAAGACAGCCATACTATCATGTGAGGATAAAGGAGGGGGATGAGTGAAAATGACATTTAATTGTTCCCTGGCTGCTACTAGTTTCAGGTGATACCATTTGGTCTGCAGGGAGCACCTGCCGTATTTATGCAATTAATAAAGTCCTGCATGAGCACCTGTATAAAGGGGTCTTGGTGTACCTCAGGGGTGTCAAACTCAATTTCATTGAGGGCCGCATCAGCATTGTGGTACCCTAAGGGGCTGGATGGGCGTGGCCCACTGGATGGGTGTGGCTGCAGTGGACATGGCTGACTGGGTGGGCGTAGCTGGGATGGGTGTGGCCACCTCGACATTGGGGGAGATCCACCTGTGTGGCCACCTTGTAGGGTTGGGGGAGATCCAGGGGGTCTCTGGAGGATGGGTTGATGAGCAGGAGGCTCATCTTGCAGAGTGAGGCAAGAGAAGGTAAGGCAGAGAGCAGGGCAGGGATGCTATTGCTGCAGGGCAAGGCAAGGTGAGGCAGGGGCCAGGGAGGCTGCTGCCTGACACCATCGGCCTCACTCAGAGGCCAGCGAGTGCATAGGGGCCGACGGTGTCCGTCAGCAGCCACAGCCTGCCAGCCCTTCAACCGGTGCACTCTGAGGCTCCGCAGCCTGCTATGAATACTGGGCCAGCCCTCCAGCAGCAGGCAGAGGAGGGGAGGGGAGGGGAAAGGCACATGATGCAGACCACCAGATCCTGTTTACAGGTTTTCCCACAATCTCAGACTAGTCAACAGTCATGTGATGCCCCACGCCCCAATAGTCCCCAACCCAGCTCCATCATCACTGAGGTTCCAGCATCGGCTACATGCTTTACTGTCATAGACTCTGTTCTGCTTTTTTTAGTATCCTGGTAGACTGGGACTCCCAATAAGTTTTTGCTTTCAACTGCGAGGATCAACAGTACATGTGGACATTCCTACCCCAAGGGTATACAGAATCCCCCACCCTTTTTTCGCAAATCCTTAAAGCAGACCTAGCCTCTATTGCCTTGCCAGGGAGATCCACACTGATTCAATACGTGGATGACCTCCTGCTAGCCTCAGACACTAAACAGATCTGTAAGGCTGACACCTATCACCTGCTTTTAACATTAGCAGAGAAGGGACATAAAGCGTCACCTTCCAAACTACAATACTTGAAACAGGAGATCACCTACCTGGGCTATATTATTGCCCCTGGAATCCAGAAACTAGCACCAGAGAGGGTTGAAACCATCCTTAAAATGAAACCCCCTCAGACAAAAAGACAGGTACGAGCTCTACTGGGCGTTCTGGGATTCTGCCGCCCATGGATCCCATCATTTGGGGAGTTAGCTAAATCCCTCATTCAGCTAACAGTTAAAGATATGCCGGATCAAATTGCCTGGACCAAACTATTAGACCTCACTCTCTCTAAAATAAAAGAGACACTGGCATCAGCGCCAGCACTGGGTCTCCCTGACTATAAAAACTTTTCCTGCTGTTTATTCATGAGAACCAGGGGGTAGGATTAGGTGTCCTAGCCCAGCGATTTGGTTCTTCACTGTGACCCATAGCATACTATTCAGTAAAGCTCAATCTGGTAGCAAAGGGAATAGTTCCCTGCCTGAGGGCAGTAGCAGCCACCATAGAAATTGTAAAAAGATCCAAGGATCTAGTTCTGTGCCACCCCCTTGTCTTAAAGGTTCCCCATGATGTGTTTGCTATCCTTCTAAAATCACAAACACAAGCCTTTACCCAGCAGCATTTAG
This sequence comes from Protobothrops mucrosquamatus, assembly GCF_001527695.2. Taxonomy (NCBI): domain Eukaryota; kingdom Metazoa; phylum Chordata; class Lepidosauria; order Squamata; family Viperidae; genus Protobothrops; species Protobothrops mucrosquamatus. The sequence continues at coordinate 705,858 of NW_015386210.1, read as the reverse complement.
CTCAATATGAAGCTGAGCTCTTCACCTCTGAACACATTTCATTTGAGAGGTGTATGACTTTAAATCTGGCTACACTATTACCAACGGAGCAATCAAAGGAAAACCTGCATGATTGCCTCCACCTCATCCAAGATACAGAACTGCCCCAACCTGACCTCACCGATGTGCCCCTGGAAAACACGGATTTTGTATTATTCACGGATGGGTCTTCATTCATACTTGAAGGTAATAGAGTGACAGGAGCAGCTGTCGTCTCTCTCCATGAAATTGTGTTGGCTATGCCACTCCCTCTGTCTTACAGCGCTCAAGCCGCTGAGCTCGCGGCTTTAATACAAGCCTGCAAGGAAGTGAGGGACCGGTCTACCAACATATATACCGATTCAAGATATGCGTTTGGGATCTGTCATGCTACCGGAGCGCTATGGAAACAACGAGGATTCCTGACTGCATCCGGACAGCCCATTGCCCACACCAAATTAGTCTCTAAATTATTAACTGCCATTCAATTGCCTTCAAAAATAGCAATTATACATTGCAGGGCACATCAAAAGGACAACTTAGAAATCACAAAAGGCAATCACTTCGTAGATCAAGCAGCCAAATGGGCTGCCACACAGCCCCTTTCAGCAAATCCAATAGCCCCTGCTTTAAGGGTAGACACAGAAATCCCATAAAAAGATTTACTGGAAAGGGGGGAGGTAGAACACTGGAAAAGAAATTTTGAGGCAGAATTTAAGGAGGGCTTTTGGAGGGTCCTGGGTGGGAGACTCATAGCCCCCTTTCATCTCCTATGACTTATCTGCCAATGACTTCATGCCAAAGGCCATTGTGGAACACAGGCAATGGTAGATGCAATAAGGGGAGTCTGGTATACACCCGGAGAATATCAGGAAGCCACACGAGTAGCAGGAACTTGCAAAACTTGCCAAGCTAATAATGCCACCTCCAGAAAAACCACTCACATTGGAGGTAGACCATGGGCACAATGCCCATTCAAAAAATTACAAATGGATTACATACAGCTGCCCAGAGCAAATGGTTTTTAATACATCCTTGTATGCAGGGACCAATTAACCCATTGGATTGAGGCTTTCCCTTGCCGCCATGCTACAGAACTAGAAACAGCCAGACACCTACTAAAAGATGTAGTGCCATGATTTGGGGTACCCAGCAATATAGATACGGATAGAGGAAAACATTTTGTGGCACAAATTCTCACCCACATATATCAGGCCCTTGGCATCACCCAAAACTTACACACCCCTTTTTCTCCAACCAGTTCTGGAGGTACAGAAAGAGCTAACAAGGAAATAAAAACTCTCCTGGGTAAATTTTGCCAGGAAACACATTTAACATGGCCAGAAACCCTACCCATTGCCTTGTTTTACCTAAGAACCAGACCTCGACGAGACATGGGTCTGTCACCATTCGAACTATTTTTGGGCCGTCCACCAGACACATTAAAAGGACTAGACCCTCACTCCGTTAACCTAGAAAGGGGGGATATGGTTCTTTCTACTTATCTTTCAGCCCTTCACCAAAGACTGCGAACCCTGTGGAAGCAGAGTGCACTGACACAAACTGCCTCTCGAGGAAGCCCTTCATCCATTCAAGCCAGGAGACTGGGTGTGGATCAAGTCGTTTGCTAGGACAACCTCACTACAGCCCAAGTGGAATGGACCCTTCCAAGTCCTATTAACAATGCAAACTGCCATTAAGGTCACTGAGAAGGATGCCTGGATTCACTGGACCCATGTAAAGCCAGCCGTATTGGACCACAGCAAGGATCCGGTTCCAGCTCGAAAGGTGCAACCTTTCGAGCTGGAAAAGACCCAGAGACAAGTGAATGGATGCTGAGAACTCTTTTTGAAGTAAAAGAAGATGGGAGGGAAGACTGTGGGAGTGATGGGAATGGGGGCTGTTAAAGTTTGCTTCATATTATTATGTATAAATGTTGTGTCAGGATTCTTAGAGGTAAACCTTCTGCCAGAAAAAGAAAATATTTGGGAGTATTTAGCACGGGAGATTCTAAATACCACCAACTTCTACCTAGCAGGGGGAACATCTGTAAAGGATATTCTCACTACCTGCCTCATAGGTGTAGCTTCAGGACTACAAGCTATATTTAATTATACCAGGCTGAAGAATTTCAACATGGAAACTTCATATAATACCATTTTTGACTGGGGAAACATTACAACTTCTAAGGACCAGAACATGTACACCCTGAAAATCACCAAGGTAACACAGGCTGCTTACTGTTAAAGTAAGTGGCTGTAGGGAACACAGGGTCCCCAAGTGCAAGGATCTCAACAATAGGGAACTCAATTGCAATTACACTGAAACCATTCCATTCACATACAGCTACATAAAATTCCCTTTAGGATGGTTCCTTTTATGCAGGTTGAAGGCATACTCCTATCTCCCAGCTAACACAACAGGAGGGCCATGCACCTTAGGGAGATTAACTATGATAATGCCTTCTCTCCAAAGACAACAAAGGAGAGACCTGCAGGAGCTGACTCCTGATTGTGACCCAAAAACCTGGCTGTTAACAAAAGCAGAATGCACATCACTGGCCATCTCTTTGGTCGGGGTACCCACCCTGGCAACACACAATGCCAGGGCCCTGAACAGCCTAGCTTGTGCACTAGTGAAAGGCTTAAATTTGACTTCCCAAGCGTTGGATGCCTTGAATCAGGAACTAAAACAGGTGAGAGAGACTACCCTTGAAAATCGAGCAGTCATTGATTATTTGTTGCTAAGACATAATCATGGGTGTGAAGAATTCAGAGGACTCTGTTGCTTCAACTTAAGCGACCACTCACAGCTGATAGAGGATGATATCCGATGCCTAAAGGAACTTACATATAAAATTGGATATGGAAATTCTCCCTTCTTATCCGGACTTTTCGATTGGCTACCAAATTTACATTGACTAAAAATTCTCATTCTGGGTGCAATCACAGCTACTGTTGCAGGCGTTCTCCTATATTGCCTTTTTCAGATCATACAGCCCTGTCTTAGTTTTCAAAGAACATGTTTTTCACTAATTCCAAAGCAAGACACCAAAGAAAAGCATGTTTCCATAATGATGAGTAAAATTGACAATGATTACCAAATTTACAGTGACAATGAACCCGGTTGGGCAGAAGGGAGAGAAATGACACCCCATTCCTCTCCTTTGCCCAAAATGGGGGAATTGAGAGATAGCTAGCCATTAGCACCCAAAGGAAACACTTTAGACATCAGAATTAGTCCAAACCCTGAAACAAGTGGGCAATTTCCTTTGGAAAAAGAAATCTTACAATTAAATATTACAAAAGAAACCCAGACCCATAAACGTGCCAACACAGATGTAGATGAACCCAGGAAGGATGGGGTATATCTCAGGAAAAGAACCATTTAAGAGACAAGCCAAGCCAAATTTAAAAGACCAAAGAAAAGTTTTTTTCCCTGTCTCTCATTCTTCCCCCCCCCCCCCTGCCCTGAGTAATTCTGGGCAAACTGCCAAGTTAAAAGAAACATTCTGAAGACAGGAAAACCACAGACATGTGTCTTAGAACAACAATTAAACCCATCAACCTCACTAGGTAGAACTTTGTAACACTAACAAAATAGACATAAATCATATAGAAAAACACATTTGCATGAACAAAGACATACTTCCTGAGGATAATAATAATCGCTTCTGGTCCAAACAGACACAAACTAGATGGAATTAAATGAACAAAAATCTTTTCAAAAGCCAAATCATAATCTCAATAACTCAAGAACAGGACCCCTCACCTTGGGAGAGCACTAGCTAGACCAGAAATCATCCCTGTACCATTACTCCATTTGGTTTCTGTAAATAAACCTACTTTCTGGCAGCTTGCTTCATTCTGTGTCATTTCTTCTGCCTAAGCCGAAGGTCTGCTTCCAAGCTGGAGACCCGAACCACGGAAAATCTTCTCACAGAACCAAAAATGGATTACTTGAGGCTGGATTTAATAACAAACTGGGAGGTGAGAAATTGCTGTGTCATTATTGCAACAGAAACTTGGTTAAAGCTCTCTGTCCCAGATAGTGCTGTTAGCTTGATGGGATTTTCAAAATTTCGGCTGGACCAGAGTTTTACTCTTAGTGGCAAATCCCGGGGAGGGGGTGTCTGTTTTTATATAAATGACAGATGGTGTAATAATGTCAAGGTGGTTTCAAGTCTGTGCTCCCCTGATGTGGAGCTTCTGACCATCAAATGCAGACCCTTCTATCTGCCTAGGCCCTAGAGAATTCTCTGTTACCATTATCACAGCTGTGTATATCCCCCCTGATGCAAACAAAGAAGAGATCCTGAAGGTTCTCTGTCATACCATCAGTGACTTACAAACTACTCACCCAGAGGGTGCATTTATTGCAGTGGGAGACTTTAACCAAGTGGATTTGAAAGCTTCCATGCCACATTTCCATCAATATGTGGACTTTGCAGCCAGAGGGGACAATACACTGGATCTTGCTTATTCCAACATCAAGAAGGCTTTCAAATTTATCCCCCACCTCACCTGGTCTCCTCTAACCATCTCTCAGTGCTGATCATTCCAGCATGTAAACCTTTATTAGTCAGAGTGAAACCTACAATATAGCAGGTGAGGGTTTGGACAGAGGGATCGATAGAAGCATTACAAGACTGCTTTGAGTGCACAGGTTGGGCATGTTTAAGGAAGCAGCTACTGAAAACCAACATATTGAGGAGTATGCCACCACATTGTCCGCATATATCCAAAAGTGCATAGAAGATGTCTGTGTCCAGAAAACCATTGTTGTGAGGGTGAATGAAAAACTGTGGCTGACTTATGAGGTCTGCAAGATGCTGAAAGCATGGAATGTGGCTTTTAAATCTGGTGACATGCAGGCACTTAGAACAGCCAGAGCAAATCTGAAAAGTGCCATAAAAGGTGCAAAGCAAGCCCATTGCCAGAAAATTCAGAACTTTTTTCAGGACCTCACAAACACCAGGCAAATGTGGCAAGGGATCCAGGCCATTACGGATTACAAGGTGACTCCATCGAGATGCAAGGATGACACAGACTTCCTAAACAAACTGAATGCATTTTTTGGTAGATTTGAGGCATCAAATAGCACTCCTGCTAGGAAAGCTGTGCCCCATCCTGACGAGCAAGTGCCAAGCTTTGATGTCACCTCTGTCCAGAAAACACTGCAGAAAGTTAACATTTGGAAAGCAGCAGGCTCATATAACATCCCTGGACGTGTCCTCAGGGAATGCGCAGAGGAGCTGGCTTGTGTTCTCACAGATATTTCCAACCTCTCATTGCAGCAGGCAGTGGTCCCATCGTGTTTTAAGACGGCCATCATAGCCGATGGCACTTGATTATTCTTATCCAAATATTCCAGTAGATTTACAATTTGTCTAATATTATTCTTCATATATCTTCCGGATATAAAGCCAGTTTGGTCATCATGTATATAATATTGCAATATTTGCATCAGTCGATTGGCCAAAATTTTTGCAAAAATTTTATAGTCCACGTTCAGCAGAGAAATAGGTCTGTAATCCTTGAGTTCCAAAACCTCCTTCTCATCCTTAGGTATCAAAGATATAAAAGCTCTTGTCCAAGACTGTGGTATTTGTTCTCNTCACGTTCATTCATATGTTGTGATCTCCAAACATCCACCAGCTCCAAATCTTCCATCATTGCAAAAAAAGATTTAGGGAGTCTGGAAAGGGCCACATCCTTAGAAGTTGTCTTTTTATCTTTTAAAGTATCAGGTACCCCATTCCAGTCCCCCATAACAATCAAAGAATTATAATCCATAGCCACAATTTTCTGGTGTAATTGTCTATAAAATTGTTTTTGAGATGACAGTTGATTGGGGGCATAAACCCCCACTATTAAACACTTTCTTCCATTTAAGTTTATTTCCACAAATAAAAATCTTCCTTCTTTGTCAGCTTCCTTTAAGGTAGGTGATAGATATTTCTTTATATATAATGCAACCCCAGCTCTTTTTTTAAGAGCAGGTGCAGCAAACAAATCTCCAAGCTTAAAATCTAGCAATAGTTTTTGATCTTTAACCACAATATGAGTCTCTTGTAGACATATGATATCATTATTAAAATGTCTTAAATAATGAAAAACCTTGCGTCTTTTGTGGGGTATATTAAGCCCCCCCACATTCCAAGATGAAATTTTAAGCATTGGCTGATTTCAATCCTATAGCGATACTTGAAGCGTAGGACTTAACAAAAACCTTGGGTCGAGCGCCGCCTACTGGCTCAGAAGTAACAGGTAGCGAGCTGTCAGATGTTAACGGGCGGGCTGTCATTTGTTGTTCTTTTTCCTTGCGTCTGTGAGCTGCGCGAGTCATTCTTTGTTCTATTCCATCATCTTTTGAACATCCATTTGCGTCCTTTACACCGGAAATAGAAGGGAGGTCCACAATCAAATGCTCAGCTGCGTCAGTCTTTTGAGGTGTGGGTGGACACTCCACTTGCAACACAGACGCCATAAAATCTTTCGCTTTTTTAACCGAGTTAATTCTGTAACGCTTACCAGCCACATTCATGATTATATCCCATCTAAAAATCATTTGTCTGTTCTTAAGTTCCTGCACCAAAAAAGCATAATCTCGTCGCGCTCTAAGTATTTTCGCTGGGATTTCTTTTAGAAGAATGATGTCCTGGTTTAAAATCTTAAATCTTTGTTGATAAAAAAAGCTGCATTATTTCATTTCGTCTCATTTTTCTTGTAAAATACACCACCACATCTCTTGGCAAATTTTTTTGACGAGCAATCCAAGAATTCACTCTGAAGACACGTTCTATTTCATCGTAGATTAATTCCTGCGATGGACCATCTCTGCCACAAGCCAAAAAGGCATCTGCCAATGCTTCTGAAATTAATTCTCTTAATTTTTCTTTTGAATCCTCAGCCAGCCCACGAATTCGGATCGCGTACTCCATGTCCCGAAATTGAGCGACCAAGACATCACCTTTAACATTTTCCAAACCTTCCTCTACGAATTCCAATCTTTGCTCGTTCGCTTCAGCCCTCTGTTCATTTTCCTCCACCCTTTCCGCCACCCTGTCCACATATTCAGCCAAACCTTGGAAAGCAGTTGTCATATTCAAACGGAAGCCCTCATGTTTCTGTAATAATTCTTGTTGTTGCTGTATTACTTGATCAATTTTATTCTCGATTTTAGCATCCATTTTTTGTAACATCTCTGTCATTTGCTTAATACTTTCAGTCATTAAATCCTGTACATCTTTACCAGGGGGCGGTGGAGGTGAGGAAGATGGCGGTAGGGGTGGCGGGTGGGAAGCCGGCTTAGAAATTTGTTGGAGTGGCTGAGGAGTCGGAGATGTAATTGATTTTGAAGTTGCAGGCATCACTCTTCTCGAAGCCATATTAGCAATTTAAAATTTCAAACTATGTAAAAGTCTTTTAAACAGTTAATCCAAAACAAGTAGTGAAAGTATTAAAAGTAGCGAAAGTTCCAGACCGGAAATGCAAATCACTTTCATTTCTTCTTGCTAAAAAGTTTCATTCCATCGCCATTTTAAGTTCACTTTCACTCAATCCACCTCAAGTATAGGGAAGATCAGAATATTCCAAGTTAGAGTAAAATCCAAAATAAAAAGCAAACTTCCAGGGTCGGTTTGTCTGCATATAATGACTCACAGTTCAATTTAAGTTGCAGCGGTGGCAGCGGCTTCTAGCTTTGCCGAAGCGAAGGCGTCCTGGATCGCGGAGAATCCTCAGGGCTCTGGAGGAGTTCTAACCTACATCGTCCACATAGGACGACTCGGGAACTCAACTCCTACCCTGGGCAGCTCGCCGATCCCCCTATGCCCGGGGGAAAGGCATCAAGCCGTTTGACAGCTGATGCTTGCTGTCAAAACGGCTTTTACGCGAAAACAGGCGGGAGGCAGCTGTCGGCTGCGTCCGACGAGGTCGCCTGCACACCGGAAGTTCCTAGATGCGGAGAAGGCCTTTGACAAATTGGACTGGCAGTTTTTAAACAAAATGTTGGATTATATGAATTTTGGAAATCAATTTAAGACAGCCATAAAAGCGATTTATCAAAAACAATGTGCTCAAATAATTATTAATGGAGATTTGACAGAACTTATAGATATACAAAAAGGTACTCGACAAGGTTGTCCATTTTCTCCACTATTATTTATACTGTCTTTGGAAATCTTGTTGTCCAGAATTAGAGAATCTCCAATGATTAAAGGCCTGAAGATTTCTACTAAAGAATATAAACTTAAAGCTTTTGCTGATGATTTAGTTTTTACATTGACTCAACCAATTGAATCATTGGAATTTTTGTTGCAAGAGCTGTATCAGTATGGTAAAGTGGCTGGATTTAAAATTAATGTGAATAAGACTAAAATTCTTACTAAGAATATGATTGTTAGAGACAAAGATCAACTTATGCAAATGTCAGGATTTGAAGTGGTCAATAAAGTCAAATATTTGGGAATTTTTTTGTCATCCTCTAACGCGAAATTGTACCAGAATAATTACGAAAGATTGTGGAAAATTGGTACAAAAGGACTTATCAATGTGGAAAGAACTACAGTTTTCTTTGCTGGGTCATATAGCGGCCATTAAAATGAACATTTTGCCTAAGTTTCTTTTTTTATTTCAGATGATACCTATTTTAAAAAATGAACTTAACCTGAAAGAATGGCAAAGAGATTTGAATCGTTTCATTTGGGAAGGCAAGAAGGCGAGAGTCAAATTTAAGATTATTCAAGATAGCAGAGAACGTGGAGGACTTAAAGTACCAAATTTGACACTTTATTATGACTCTTGTGCATTAACGTGGATGACTGACTGGATTAATTTGTCCAACAAAGGGATTTTGAATGTCGAAGGATGGGACTTGTACTTTGGGTGGCATGCTTATCTTTTTATGCAGAAAAAAATTGATAAAACCTTCAGAAATCATATAATAAGGACTGCATTGTTAAGAGTTTGGCAAAAATATTTTTTTA
>NW_015386210.1:683992-696726 GCF_001527695.2 Protobothrops mucrosquamatus | reverse complement strand
TATTAAAAGGATATATAATGTTTTATTAGAATTGGACTCAGAAACTGAATTAGTTAAAGATTGTATGATTAAATGGGCTCAAAATATAGGAGAAACAATACCTATGGACACTTGGGAGTTAATCTGGGTGAGAAATGTGAAGTTTACACAAGCTCAAAATTTACGTGAGAATTTTTATAAAATGTTTTATAGATGGCACCTGGATCCTTCAACTATGTCTCGTATTTATGTGAATTATGAATCCAAGTGTTGGAGGTGTGGACATCCAGATGCAACCTTTTTTTCATATGTGGTGGACTTGTAAGGTTATTAAGGCCTTTTGGATACAATTGTGGTGGAACTTACAGCAAATTTTTAAAAAAAGGATTATTTTTCTCCCACAGCTGTTTCTTTTAGGTATTGTGCAAGATTTAGACGCAAAAGAAATAAATTTGATGCTTTACTGTTTAACTGCTGCCCGTTTGCTGATAGCCCAAAATTGGAAGAGCCCAATTCTGCCTACAATGGAAGACTGGAGATTGAAAGTTTTGAATCTTGCTGAAATGGCAAAAATTTCGGCTTATCTGAAGAACTACTCGAATGAACAATTTTTATCAATATGGAGAAGATGGATTGTTTATATTCAAAAGAAGCATAGAGTGGTAGAATACAACTTAGGTTTTTAGATTTTCTTATTTTGTTTACTCTTTCTATCTTTTCATGTAGATTAAGATATTCTGTGGTGTTAGAGATATTAGTATTTGTTTATTTATATATGAATATTATCCTGGGATTAGGTTTGGGAAGTCTGGGGGGGTGTGTGGGGTATTTTACCTTTTACTGTGTTTATCTATGCTTATGATTGTTTTTTATGATGAAAAATAATAAAATTTCTTTGAAAAAAAAAAAAAAGACGGCCATCATTTTGCCAGTGCCAAAAAAGTCCACAATTACAGGGCTCAATGATTACCGTCCAGTTGCACTGACATCCACCATTATGAAATGCTTTGAGAAGCTGATAAAGGACATTATTGTATCTAGCCTCCCACCAGCATTTGACCCGCTTCAGTTTGCCAACTGACCAAATCGCTCTACGGAGGATGCTATTTCTTCTGTTCTCCATCTGAGCTTGAAGCACTTAGAGGAAAGAAATACTCACGTGCGTTTGTTGTTTGTTGACTTCAGTTCAGCGTTTAACACAATCATTCCCCAACATCTACTAGGCAAGCTGGGCCTTTTAGGCTTAAACACTCCTTTGTGCAACTGGATTCTTGATTTTCTTACCAACAGGCCTCAATATGTGCGAGTTGGAACAAATACCTCTAATACCATTTTCTTGAGCACAGGTTCTCCTCAGGGCTGCGTCTTAAATCCGCTGCTGTTTACCCTGTTGACCCATGACTGTTGTGCTAGATTTTCCACCAATCATATTGTGAAGTTCGCAGATGATACAACAGTAGTGGGCCTTATTCAGGATGACAAAGTGGAAGCTTACCGCAAGGATGTTGAGGGGTTGGTGAATTGGTGTAAGGAAAACAGCCTAGTTTTAAATATCGGAAAAAAGAGATCATTGTCGATTTCAGAAAAGGCAGGCACAGCGACACTTCTCTGTGCATTAATGATTCACCTGTGGAGATGGTTACCAGCATCAAATTCCTGGGTGTGCAGCTAATGAGTAGGCTGGCTTGGTCACTCAACAGTGAGTGAAGCAGGCACAGCAGCATCTGCATTTTCTGCGTCACATGAGAAAAGCACATCTTCCTTCCCCCGTCCTGACCACTTTCTACAGGGGGACGATTGAGAGCATCCTGTCATACAGCATCACAGTCTGGTTTGGAACCATCACTGCTTCAGACAGGAAGACGGTGCAGAGAGTGGTGAGAATGGCCTAAAAGATCATTGGCAGTTCCCTCCCTCCCATCCAGGACATAGCACAGAAGTGTTGCTTGAGCAGGGTCTGTAAGATTATCTGGGACACGGAACTATGAAGAAGGAGGGACATTTCAGGAACTCAGATTAGGTGGCGAGCAGTTTTTTTGTAGTATGGGAAAAATAACTTTCCAAAATCACTATATAAGAAATGCTTTGTTAACAGTATGGGAAAAAATTAAAACTAAAATGTATGTAAAAATTCCAGGGTGGCTATCAACAATGGAAGCCTTTTTATAAACTTGGTAGAGTTTGAAAAAAATTGGACATATAGAGATATTCCAAATACTGATGGGACTTTAAGATCGAGACAAGAACTGGAAAATCAGGGTATCAACCTGTTGTGGTGGGCACATCTACAGATGCAAAATAGATATGAAAAAGACGTGAAATTGTATGGGTTTTATAAAGAACAAACTGTATTTGATAAGATACTGTTAACTTCTGATCAGAAATTAATTAAGAATGTATAATTTTTTATTAATTTTTGAGATGGAAATGAACAAGTCAAAGAAACAATGACAAGGTGGGCGGAAAACTTTGGTTATAACAATGGCAAAAATTACAAAAATGCCAGAAAAAAATGGCAAAAATTATGGGAGAGAAACTATAAATTGACAATGTCAACTTCGTATAAAGAAAATTTATATAAAATGTTTTATAGATGGCACTTGCCACCAGCAAGATTAGCAAAAATGTTTAAAAATATGTCAGATAGATGTTGGAAATGTAAACATAACTCAGGCACGTATTATCGTATTTGGTGGACATGTGGTAAAGCAAAGGCTTATTGGAAAAAGATACATGTTTGGTTAGAAAAAATGTTGGGAGAACATGTGGAATTTAAACCTGAACTTTTTCTACTAGGTATAATGCCAGAAAAGACTAATAAATAAAGTTTATATTTGGCTTTACACGTCATAACAGCAGCAAGAATAGTCTTTGGGCAATATTGGAAAAATGAAACAGTACCACCAGAGGAAGAAGTAATTAAAAAAATATTGTAATGTGCAGAGATGGACAGATTAACTATGAGATTGAAAGATAAAGAAGAAACAGAATACTACCAAATCTGGGAATTATTCTACAAATGGCTAGGGGAAAGAACCAAGGATTAGGAATTGATTATGTATTAGCGCTTTTGAATCCAGACAGCACACTGGTTGAAAAATTAACACGTGTATGTAAGAGAAAAACTAATAAAATCCTTGTTAAGTCCGGAGAATAATGGCGAAAGAGGCAATGCATGTTGCTAAATAGATCTTTATTCTCTCTCTCTTACAGCTAACAACCAACAAGAGCAGAGGCACGCAGGCCTCTATTTATACCCCCGGATCCCCGGGCAATCCCAACCAATAGCAGGCAGTCTTTTCCCGCCTTGCGCATGCGCGCAAGGCCGGCGCCGCTCAGTCTGGTACCGGGCCGCTTTTGCAAATGCCCGGGACTCTTGCATCGTCCCGAGCCTGCTTCTGCAGGCTCAGGACACAACACCCCTCCCCCCTAGATAAAATAATGTTGCGCTCAACATGGACGCCACCTTTGGTAGAATATGTGTTTGCTAACTTTTGCATCAAACGCACAGAGTGTGAAAATATGGGGTCGTGCTATCATTCTGAGAATAAATGTGCCCAACCCTTTTTCCTAAGAGCTAACCAACCTGGACCTCTTGTCCAGATTTTTCTAACTCTTGCTCACCTCACGTAATCTGCAAGGTATTTGGGTGGGCCTTTGACCCATAGCGACCTTCTTGGACCTGGGGAGCTTGAAGGGTTCCCACCGTTGCTTTCCACACTAGGTGAATTACACTGCGGCTGTCCTATGACTGCTGCCTGACTTCCCTGCTCGCCTCCTAGGCTCAGGTAGTCAGGACTCTGCTGTTCACTGTACCTGGTCGACCTGCCTCTTAGGGAGCTTTCTGAGCCCTCTGAACTCATCTCCTTGTTCCCTGAAGGTGTGTAATTTTCCTGGCTCCTTTCTGTAGTGATAGGGTCCAAGGATACCTCCCTGTTAGCCCTAATGCGTGGGGACTTCCTTCTGTGAGCCATTGCTGAGAAGGGCAAGTCCCCAAACTGTTGTGCCTGCTCTCTTGTATGTTGTGAGTTATGAGGATGCTCCCAGTCAGTCTCCTTGTCTGGAGTATTGTTGGTGAGTTGTGGGTAGTGAGGATACCTCCGGTGTGACTCCCAGGCTGGAGTGAGTGTGGGGGTGTATGTTTGCCCCCTGCCCCATGAATTCCTAATTGGAGCACTTGCGGAACTTGGGGGTTGCGTACCCACGATGTCCTCAATAGCCAGTGTCGGCTGCTGATGCTGATTCCCAGAATGCACTTCCCATTCCTCCTCCCCCCCCAGAGAAAACTGAGGAGGAAACCGAGGCGAGTCCCGCCTCACACGTAGTTGATCAATATGGCGGCAAAGGACGCGGCCGTCGTCCAAGGACACCTCGTAGGACAGAGGCCCCGAGACCTTGCAGACCACAGCTGGGACCCAGAGGTGTCCAGGCCCGTAATTCCTGGTCCAGACAGGATCACCCACGTGAACGACCCATGGTGGGCGCGGCTGGGACACCTGTGAAGCTACTCGCTCCGGATGCAGCCTGTCCAATTAAGTCACAAGCCGGCGACCCCAACGGAGTTCAGCCAGGCACTTATCCGTGGCAGTGCACGGAGTAGTACGATGGGCTAGAAGGAAGTCAGCCAACCTGTGATGCCAGTTGCCATAAGTCAGTTTCTTGAGAGCGTCCTTGGCGACGCGGACCATCCGTTCAGCCAGACCGTTGGTGGAAGGGTGGAATGGAGCTGAAGTTGCGTGGCGAATCATGTTAGCTTGTAGGAAAACCTGAAACTCAGCAGAAGTAAATTGAGGACCATTATCCGACACCAAAACATCTGGCAGACCATGGGCAGCAAAAATGTTTCTCAACACCTGGATGGTCTTGGCAGTAGTGGTGGAAGACACAGGCACAACCTCCAGCCATTTGGAATGGCTATCCACAACAACCAGGAAGAATTGCCCCTGAAAGGGCCCAGCGTAATCTATATGTATTCTAGACCATGGAGTGTGTGTTTCCTCCCACCTATGAACAGGGGCCTGAGGCATTTCCAGCCTGGACTGCTGACACGTATGACACCCATGAACCTGGGCCTCAATGGCTTTATCAATGCCAGGCCACCACAAATGGCTGCGCACAAGCGCTTTCATCCTGACAATCCCAGGGTGACCCTCATGTAAGGAAACTAAGATTCTTGACCTCAATGAGGCCGGAATCACAACTCTAGAACCCCAGAGGAGGCAGCCATTGAACGTGGACAACTCATGCCTCTTGACCCAAAAGCGTTGGAAATCCTCCTCTGGGCATCTGTCAGGCCAACCTGACAGCACCCATGTCAGCACGTGTTTAAGCGTGTGATCAGTGGCAGTTTCAGCAGCCACATCCCTAGCATTAAGGGGACACTCCAGCAAATCCTGAATGGACAATATGTGCACAGCAGGGGCAGAATCAGGCTCCACAGCAGGCAATGGCAGCCTACTTAAGCCATCAGCATGACCCATTTCTTTTCCAGGTTTGTGAACTAGTGAATAGTCATAAGCTGACAAAAAAATGGACCATCGCAGCATGCGAGGGGAAAGGATGTGTGGGGTTTGTTTGGACGTAGTAAACAACCCCAGCAAGGCTTGTGGTCAGTAAAGACCATAAAATGGTGGCCATAGATAAAATCATGGAATTTTTTAATTCCAGCCACAATAGCCAAAGCCTCCTTGTCAATTTGAGCATAGTTACGCTCAGCAGCAGACAATGTCCTAGAATAATATGCCACAGGGACCTGAGTCCCATCAGCCGTCAGATGGCTAAGCACAGCTCCCACACCATAGGGGGAAGCATCACAAGCCAGACACACTGGTAACTGCTCATTAAAATGAGCTAGCACCGCATTGGATGTAAGCAAGGCCTTAACCTCATTGAAACTAGCTTTATGGACTTTGGTCCACTGCCAACAGGCATTTTTATCTAAAAGTCTGTGTAAAGGCTCAGCAATAGCAGCTTTATGAGGCAGAAAAGCATGATAGAAGTTCAATAAACCCAAAAAGGCTTGTAATTCACCCTTAGACTTAGGGCTTGGAGCCTGCTGAATAGCTTTGAGCTTAGCATCAGACGGGTGGATGCCCTGAGCATCTATCCTGAACCCCAGGAAATCAGTGGAAAGGACACCAATCTTACATTTGTCCTGTTTTAACTTAAGGCCTGCTCTTCGGAAACGAAGCAAAACAGCCCTTAACCTCTCTGCCAGCGTTTGAGCTGAGTCCCCTGTGATGAGGACGTCATCAAAATAAGGACACACACCAGGAATACCCCTCAGGGTGTTTTCCATTACACTTTGAAAAATGCCAGGGGCTACATTCACCCCAAACTGCAACCTTTTCACTTTGAAAGCCCCTCTATGGGTAACAATAGTTTGAGCCTCTGCTGCTGCATCATCAACAGGCAACTGTTGATACGCTTGAGCCAGGTCAAGCTTTGCAAAAATCTTACCCTCTTTAAGGGAAGCCAACTACACTACAGGCACAGGATAAGTATGTTGCTGTAGGGCCTTGTTTAGTGTGCACTTGTAGTCTGCACAAATACGAATGTCCCCATTTGCCTTTAAAGGCGTTACAATGGGAGTTTCCCACGGGCTGGAGTCTACAGGCTCTAAGATGCCTTGCTGGAGCAACTTGTCCAGTTCAGCATCAATCTTGCCCTTAAGAGCAAATGGTACTCTCCTAGGTTTAACCCTTATGGGCTGTACAGCTGAGTCTAGCTTTAGTGAAACTGGAGGTCCCTTGTAGGATCCTAGCTCAGAACTGAACACATCTGCAAACTCCTTGCAGACATCTGCAAGGGTCTCCGTTTGCAATTTGTGCAGCCCTGTTACCTGGATTCCTAAGGCCTCGAACCAATCGAGTCCAATCAGACTCGTGCGCTCACCCCCAACAACCAGCACGTCTAAGGGGCCTTCAAAATTCTTATACTGTACCTTAAGGGTGGCCTCCCCCTTAACGCACACCTTGGAATTTTGAAAATCAGTAAGAATTACATTAGAAGGCCTTAGCGAAGCTCGCTGGCCACTGCTGCTGCAGATTTTGTGAAATGTGTTGAGGGAAATTATGGATAGGGCAGACCCCGTGTCTAGTTCCATAGACAATGGAACTCCTTGCAGTCTTACTTTAAGGGACAATTTCTTTTTAAGGGGTTTGTGTGTGCCTATTCTTAATATATTTCTGCGTGTTGCACAGAAACCCACCCTGTTTTGGCTGGGGATCCTGGTACCTTTCAGATTCAATTCTTCCTTCGGTTGTACCTTCTGTCGACCCAGGCAAACCGCAGCGATGTGGCCTTTCTTTCCGCACGCTCAGCAGATGGCGGAACGGAACCGATATTCCGCTCGCTTGTGGCGACCTCCGCATCCGAAGCATCGAAGCTCAGCTGGGCCTTTGTCCGGACGATCTTTGGGCCTCCTTCTGGCTGCTTGATAAAGCTTGTCCACTTCATCTTCAGGATCCTCTTCCGAATCCTCCCGCACGTCCTCCTTGTGGATGGTTGCACTCTCTGGAGCGCTTCGAGTGGGCCGCAGATTCTTTACTGCTCCGCCTGCAGCTTCCTCTGCCATAACCTCTCGCAGAGCATCTTGGAAAGAGACATCTTCCTTAGCAAACAGCTTCTGCTGTAAGTCTCTGTTCCTCAGTCCGCACACAAAACGATCACACAGCCTTTCTTCTAGATCCTTGAACTCACACGGTTTAGCCGCTCTTCTCAAGGCTGCAATAAATTCTTTTGCTGAATCCCCAGCTCACTGATCTCTCAGTTCAAATGTGTGCCTCCAAGCAATAACAGATTGCTTGGGCTGGAAGTGTTCTTTCAAAAATTTATTTAGATCAGAGTATGAAACAGTTTCTAGCGAGGCCGGGGTGACTAGATTCTTGGCGATCTCAAAGGCGTCTTGCCCACAAACGCACAACATTGTGGCAGCCTTTAGTCCATCTTCCCTTATCTGATTCACGCGGAAGTAAGTCTCCACCCTTGCAATGTAAGATTCCCATTTCTCCAGGTGAGAGACATCAAATTCAGATAAGCGACCGATTTTCTCCATGATCAAGGGACAGGGTTTTCTTCAGCCACACTCATCCTCCAGCGATGCTGTACTGGCAGGATAGACGCTGACTTCAACGTTGTCGTCCCTCTTCCGGACTTCTTTTGGGTGAGTCTTCAAGCTTCCCTAGCTATCTAGACTAAATCCCACCTTCGTCGCCAGTGTTAAGTCCGGAGAATAATGGCAAAAGAGGCAATGCATGTTGCTAAATAGATCTTTATTCTCTCTCTCTTACAGCTAACAACCAACAAGAGCAGAGGCACGCAGGCCTCTATTTATACCCCCGGATCCCCGGGCAATCCCAACCAATAACAGGCAGTCTTTTCCCGCCTTGCGCATGTGCGCAAGGCCGGCGCCGCTCAGTCTGGTCCCGGGCAGCTTTTGCAAATGCCCGGGACTCTTGCATCGTCCCGAGCCTGTTTCTGCAGGCTCAGGACACAACAATCCTTATAAAAAAAAGATTACCTGGGACACTACACATCCTCTTCATGACCTGTTTTCCTTGTTACCTTCTGGGAGGAGGCTTCATGATATCCGTAGCAGAACATCCACATTCAGCCATAGTTTCATTCCATACAGCATTAACCTTGTCAACTCTCAAGCTTCCTCCTTCCGTTATATATTCAAGATGGACAGTATTTAATATTTATTTGTTATGTATATGTAGGGGTGTGGATCTATACATAAGTTGTATATAGTATGTTTAGGTATGTGTCATGTATGTGTTTCACTTTAAGAGCAGGCAACTAAATTTCATTTTTGATGTGTGCCATTGTGCCCACAGTAAAAAAAAATGACAATAAAGGTTATCTTATCTTATGTAAGTTTCTCCTTAATTCCAGGTTGCTTCTCTCTTTGATCAGTTTCCAACCATTGTTTCTCACCCTTCCATCTGGTGCTTTGGTGAACAACCTGGCCTCCTCTGCCTTGTGGCAGCCTCTCAGATACTGGAACACTGCTATCATGTCTCCCCTATTTCTTCTTTTCTTTAGACTAGCCAGACCCAAGTCCCGTAGCCGTTCTTCGTATGTTTTAGTCTCCAGGTCTTTGATCATCTTAGTTGCTCTTCTCTGAATTTTTTCCAAACTCTCAACAATTTTTTTTTGTGACATGGTGACCAAAATTGGCTGCAGTATTCCAGGTGTGGTCTTACTAGGGTTTTATAAAGCGGTAATAATACTTCGTGTGATCTTGATTCTATGCCTGTTTATACAACCCAGGATCGTATTAGCTTTTTTGGCTGCTGCTGCACATTGCTGGCTCATAGTCAAGTGATCGTCCACTAGGACTCCAAGGTCCTTCTTATTGTTATTTTTTTAAAGCCAGGTCTTGCCCAATCTGTATTTGTGCCCTTTGGTTTTTCCTGTCTAAATGTAACACTTTGCTTTTCTCCACATTGAAATTCATTTTGTTGCATAGGGCTCATTGTTCAAGTTTGTCAAGATCTATTTGGATCCTGAGTTTGTCTTCTGGGGTGTTGCCTACTCCTGCCAGTTTGGTGTTATCTGCAAATTTGATGAGTTCCCCTTCTATTCTCTCATCTAAGTCATTGATGAAGATATTGAAGAATACTGGGCCTAAGATGGAACCTTGTGGTACCCCACTGCTTACTTCTCTCCATGTAGATGTAGTGCCATTGAGGACTACTTGTTGAGTACAGTTTGTTAGCCAGCTACAGATCCATCTGGTGGTGATGTTGTCTATTCCACCTTTTCCTAGTTTACCAAGGAGTAAGTTGTGGTCTACCTTGTCAAATGCCTTACTGAAATCTAAGTATACTACATCCACTACATTTCGCTGGTCTACTAGTTTAGTCACTTTATCAAAGAATGAGATGAGATTGTTTTGGCATGATCTGTGTTTAACAAACCTGTGCTGCCTACTAGTTATGACTTTGTTTGCTTCTAGTTGTTCGCAGATGTTTTTTTTATTATCTTTTCTAGGATCATCCCAGGTATTGATGTTAAATTGATTGGTCTGTAGTTTCCTGGGACTGGTTTTTTCCCCTTTCTTCAAGATGGGGACCACATCAGCCCTTTTCCAATCCTCTGGTACTTCCCTGGTGCTTCAGGATTTATGAAAGATGTGGTGCAACGGTTCTGAGATAACATCTGCCAGCTCCTTCAGAACTCTGGGATGTGGCCTGTCGGGTCCTAGTGATTTATATTCGTCAAGGTTGGATAGATGTTCCGTTACCATTTTCTTGCTTATTTTAATTTTTGTTTCTAGTATGTCTTTTGCAGTGGGGTTTTTTGGTGTGTTGGGCTATATTTCTTTTTGTGTGAAGACTGACACAAAATATGAGTTAAGTAGCTCTGCTTTCTCCCTGTTGCCTGTGATTTCCTTGCTATCTTCTCTCTTTAGTGGGCCTAAGGTTTCCTTGATTTTTTTCTTGTTAATATGTTGGAAGAAACTTTTTTTATTGTCCTTGATTTCTGTTGCTATCTTTGTTTGTTCTGAACCTTTGCTTTCCTGGCTTCATCTTTGCATGTTCTGACTGTCTGCTGATAATCGGCTTTAGTTATGTGCCCCTCTTTCCATTTTTTGTATTTGTCCTTTTTGTCTTTTAGTTTGTTAAGGTGTTCTTTGTGCAGCCATGCTGGTTTCTTCTTGGATTTCTTGTTTTTCTTTCTCAGTAGTATTGTGCTGGTCTGGGCTTTTGTGATCACATTTTTCAGGGTTTCTTACACTTCCTGGGTTGTTTTCCCCTTTAGGATTTTCATCCATGGGATTTTTTCCTAGGTTCTCTCTGAGTGTGTTAAAGTCAGCTCTTTTTAAGTTTAGGATATTGGTTGGATTGTTTTCTATTGCTGGTGTTTGCATTATATTAAATTCCAGTATGATGTGGTACTTTTGCCCCAAGGTTCTGTTAATTTCTATTCCCTCTATCACTTCTTCTCTGTTTGTAAGGATTAGGTCCAATATCGCTTTATGTCTTTTTCCAAGTATATTTTTGCCTGTTTTCGTGAGGTGTAGCCCATCCTTTGCCAAGAGTCCTTCATGTAGGAAATGCAGTCCATGATTCAGGAAACCAAAGTTTTCTTGGCGACACCAACCCTTTAGCCCAGTGATGGCGAACCTTTTAGACACCAAGTGCCCAAACTGCAATCCAAAACCCACTTATGCATCGTTGGGTGCCGGGTGGATGTGGCCCATTGGTTGCGTGTGACCCATTGGCTGGGTGTGGCCAATTGGGGGGGTGGCCCATTGGGTGGGCATGGCTGCGGTGGTAAAGGCAGACTGGGTGGGACTAAAAAGTTCAATCAATCAATTCCAACTTTGCAAAATCTTTTTTTTTCCTGCAAGAAGTTGAAATTGACTGATTGATTGAACCTTTTATTTTTTGCACACGGCAGCAGAGGCCTAAAACAAAAAGGTTTTATAAAACTCAGCTGAAGGCCTAGGACTGGGGCAACGGCGCACATGCCCATAGAGAGGGCTTTGAGTGCCACCTCTGGCACCTGTGCCATAGGTTCGCCACCACTGCTTTAGCCAATGGTTTATTTTTAATATTCTTTTTTCTATCAATGGGTGTTGGCCTTTCATTGGGAGAATTGATGAGAACACTACTTGTGCTCCTAGCTTCTTGACTTCATTGACTAGTTGTTTGTAGTCCCTCACTATTGTACTCAGGTTGTTTGTTGTGTCATTCATCCTTGACTCAGTTTGTGTGATTCTCTGCTACATAACTACTTGTAGACAGGTTTAGCTGAATATTGGGTTAATGTTGTGGGAATAAAGCCACCTATCAGTTCATAGAGCAAAAACAAAAGTTAGTGACCAATTATTATAATGTGCAAATATATATTGTATATGGCAACAAAATCTTGATTATATATTTAAACTTAGTACAGCATTCTACTCTCACAGGCTGCTAAGCATGAAAATGAATACATTCCCCATATCTTCCTTTTTTGCTTTAAGTGCTTGCACAACATTATTATGACTGCATTATTGGAGTTAATTAAAGATGTATTGGGTTATTTGGAATAATAAATAATTCTTGGTAGACTAATTTTCTAGTTCTCAGTAAAGGTCCCTTTTCATAATTCCCAGAACACATTAATTTCTATGTTGATATAGTTAAGCATGTGGTTTTTAACTTTGGAATATATGAGAACAATTTATAATGTTTTGCTTGGGCCTTTTATAATAAAGCAAGATAGCACATGAGAGCACAAAAAGAAAAAGGAGCATAAAGGGACATGGGATTTCCCCCAGTAGGAATTGCTTTATTAATACTTGTACCCTTTTTCTACAGTTTATCTTTCTATCTGTAGCAATATTATTTCAGTTTTCCCATCTTCATGCTTAGCAGCCTGTGAGAGAAGAGTAAGGAAACTCTTATGTCAAGATACAAAGAAAATTCAATGGATCAAGAAGTGGAGAAAATTTGAAAGTGGATACTACAGGCCACCCAACCAAACAGAGGAAATAGATGAACTTTTTGCTAGTCAGCTAACTAAGGTATGTAGGAAGCACATCACAATAGTAATGGGGGACATCAACTGGGACACAAACTCTGCACCAAGTGGAAGATCAAACCGGTTCCTGGCAAACCTAGCAGACAACTTTGTCTCCCAAAAAGTAGAGAAGGGAACTAGGGGATTAGCCATTTTGGATCTAATTCTCACTAACAGAGATGAAATGATAGAAGGTGTTGAAGCCATAGGAACCCTGGGAGGAAGTGATCATGCAA
>NW_015386210.1:653775-682391 GCF_001527695.2 Protobothrops mucrosquamatus | reverse complement strand
CGGTGAATGCTCCAACACTGGAAGTTTTTAAGAAGAGACTGGACAGCCATTTGTCCGAAATGGTATAGGGTTTCCTGCCTGAGCAGGGGGTTGGACTAGATGACCTTCAAGGTCCCTTCCAACTTTATTATTATTATTATTATTATTATTATTATTATTATTATTATTATTATTATTATTATTATTATTATTATTATTACCATTTTGACAATAGTCCTCTGTATATTATAATACAAAATTATAACCTTATTTATTTCACACTTTTTATAGAGAAGTTTAGTCTAGTGCAATGATGGTAAACCTGACATTTTGGGTGACATGCCAGTAACCAACATCCAATAAATATTCTTGAAGTCACCCATTCTTGCATGATTTTTAGAAGCTGTGGAGGCTGCTCAAGAAAGAGGTGTGCTGGCTTCCGGTTGCGTTTGCCACGCCGGTGGTGGCTTTCTTTTAAACCGTCCGTCTCGGGGCTGTGTGAAAGCTGCAGGAACAGCGATCAACAGCTGTTCCGCGCTTGAAACCTCTCTCCCCGGGCAAAGGGGAGGTGGTGAGTGTTTCTCCGGATAGAGGTTGAGTTCCCTAGTCCTCTTTTTAGAGGACGAAGGTGAGAACTCCCTCGGAGTCCGGTGATTTCTCTGCACCTCGGGATGCCTTTGTTCTTCGGAACAAAGCCAGATGCTGCTTCCACCTCTGTCAATTAAAGAGACTGTGAGTAAAAATTATAAACAGACGGAGCTGACCAGGAGGATTGGTTATTGGGTAATCTTGAGACTTTAACTCAGAAAATAAGTATCTTCTTCATTTGTTATTTAAATTAGAAGAAGAAAGAAAAATATGGCTGCGGAAGGGTGTTTCCTTGTTTGATATTCAACAGACTTTCACTTTTATCTGGTGCCTGAGAGAAGAGGAAACAATGTATTAGTTTTTGTTAGTTCTAGTAAAGAGCAAGCTTTCTATTCCTTTTTTTTTCTCTTTGTATATTCAATATTTGTTGCTTTTTGACTGATAAGAAGTTAAAAGAAAGTAAAAAAAACGGCTTCTAAACATGTGGGAACTTCTGCTCCCCCTAAAGACTCGCTCTCCTCTCCAGCTGTTCAAACTCCTCAACAGCCAAGACCTAAGACTCCCCCACCTTCTCCCCTATCTCCTCAAATTACACTTAAAGATTTACAAGATGCTTTGATGAACACAGCAAAACAGATTCGAATAGAGGCAGAGGAGCTTTTTGAAAGGAAAAATGCAGAGATGAGAAAAGACATATTGTTAGCTCTTCAAGGTCTGGCATTTCACTCAGAACGCATAGAAGGACGGGTTGATGAGGTGGAGGAAAATGTTGGAAGACTAGAATATAGACTTGGAAAAGTGGAGGAGAATGTGGATTTATCTCAGAATAAAATTATTATGTCACAATATAGAGATATGGAATTTGCTTTGAGAATAAGGGCATTGAAGGAGAATGTTCAAGAAAATTTGAAAGAAGAGATTGCAGCAGATTTGGCTTTGGTCTTGTCTTGCGAAATTATGAAAGAAATAGAAAAAATCTTTAGGGTTAATTCATGGGTCGCAAGACAGAGGAATCTGCCAAGAGATGTTGTAATCTACTTTTCTAGAAGATCAATTCGTAACGAAATAATTCAAGCCTTTTACAAGCAGAGGTTCCAAATTGCAGAACAGGATGTTATAATTTTAAAGGAAATACCACCTAAAATACTTAGGAAAAGAAAGGATTTTGCTTTCCTGGCTGATGAGCTGAAAAAGCGACAAATTCAATTCAGATGGGATATACCTGTTGGCATATTTGTGAATTATATGGGAACACGTTACAGATTGAATTCAATTCAAAAAGCAAGAGATTTTTATACTTCAGTTTTGAAAGCAGGTTTACCATCATCTCCATGAGTTACTAGAAAGGAAGGATTGCTTGAAGAACAAGCGCTTGAAGGAGCTACATCATCAGGAGTAATAGATTTACAGGATGAAAGCAAGCAGCAATTTTTGGAGATGAAAGACGATCCTAAGGCACAAAGAATGACCCGTGCAGCTCATAGACGTAAAGAAAAAGAACGGCAAAAAGTTGGTGTTGCACCTGCAGCATATCAAGTTACTTCGGAGCCAGTGGGAGGTACAAGACTGAAGAGATCAGTGACAGCTGACCTTCAAGGACTGTTCCAAAGGCTCTCTGCCACCAAAGATGGCAAGGTTTCTGACATGGAATGTTAATGGTTTGAATTCACCACAGAAAAGAAAAAAGATATTTCATTATTTGAAACAACATAAAAATGATGTTGTGTGCTTGCAAGAAACTCATATTGCTGCAAAGGATCAAAAGTATTTGATTAACTCACGGTTGGGAACACATTTTATAGCACCTGCTCCGCAGAAAAAGGGCGGGGTAGTTATTTATGTGAGAAAAGATTTTTCACCTAAATTAATTGATTGTGATCAGGAGGGAAGATATGTGTTTATTGAGCTAATTTTGAATGGAAGCAGATGTCTTATTATTGGATTATATGCCCCAAATCAACAACAGAAACACTTTTACAAGTTGATGCATCAAAAATTAAACCAATTGGATTACAAATCAGTTATTATGATGGGGGACTGGAATGGAGTTTTAGATTCAAGTAAAGACAAGAAAGGTTCCTTCAAAGCTTCAAATTATTCTACATTGCCAAAACCTTTTTTTGATTTGAAGGATGATCTGGAGTTAAGAGACATCTGGCGAGAGTGAAATAGAGAAGAAAGAGACTTTACTTTTTTCTCGGACAGACATTAATCTCATTCTAGAATTGATTTTTTTAAATTACTAATGATTTCTTTTCTAGGGTGAAGAATATCAAGATTTTTCCTAGAACATTGTCAGATCATAGTCCTGTGTGGATGGAACTTTTGGCTGAAGAAGGGAGTAAAAGGTCTTGGAGGTTAAATGAAAATTTATTTAGATACGAGGGAAATTTGCAGAAATGTAAAGATCAATTGAAAGAATTATTTTTATTGAATATGCATAAAGACATCTCAATTTTGATGGTTTGGGATGCTAGCAAAGCGTATATGAGAGGTGCTTTGATTTATATGAATAATGCATATAGGCGTAACCAGATGCAAAAACGAAAAGAGTTAGAAGATGAGATTAAATTAAAAGAAAAGGCTTTTATTGTAAATCCTTTGGATAATAAATTAAAGGTTTCTATAATTATGCTTAGGGAGCAATTCAATATGCTAATGGCGGATCAGACTGCAACTAATTTGCGTTATATGAAATATAACACATTTTGTAATGCAAATAAACCTGGTAGATGGTTGGCCTACCAACTACGAAAGAAGCAGAAGTCAAGAGTTATAGATAAAATAGATTACAAAGGGAAAGTGACATATCAACAAAAATTGATTAAAAGAAGTTTTTTGGATTTTTACTCAAAGCTATATGCCTCTGAAAATATACAATTTTTAGAAATAGAGAATTACTTACAGCAAGCACATTTTCCTAGACTATCAAATAGTCAGAGGGAAGAAATGAATTGTTTAATAACTTCGGAGGAAATTATGGGGGTAATTAAGCAATTAAAAGTTGGTAAAGCTCCAGGTACAGATGGCTTAACAGCAATTTATTACAAGATGTTNCATTTGGGCGATTCCAGGACAGGTGATAGAGGGGGTATCTAGAGGAGTTAATTTGGATAATATTACCTATAGGGAATTACTTAGTTTGGTAGGACAGGATTGGCAAATTAAATCCTTAGCGGATTTGAAACAAGAAAATATTGTATATTCCTGGTTTTATTATAATCAATTGTTAATGAGGTGGAGTTTAGATCAGAAGTTTGGTATTACTTTGGAGGATGTGAATTTGATCAAACAGATTAAAGATCCAACCCGAGCACATATAAAGAGAATTTATAATGCTTTGATTGAATTGGATTCTGAAACGGAACTAGTTAAAGACTGTATGATAAAATGGGCTCAAAATATTCAAGAATTGATTTCATTAGATACATGGGAGACAATTTGGGTTAAAAATGTAAAATTTACTCAAGCCCAAAATTTAAGAGAAATTTTTTATAAGATGTTTTATAGGTGGCATTTGGATCCTCAAAAATTGTCATGCATGTATTCTAATTTACAGCCCAAATGTTGGAGATGTGGAAGTTTAGATGCAACTTATTTTCATATTTGGTGGATGTGTATGGAAATAAAAGCATTTTGGATCAAGGTTTGGTGGAATATTCAAAATATTTTTAAGAAAAAGATAAAGTTCACACCGCAGTTATTTTTATTAGGTATTATGGGAGATTTGGATGCTAAAGAAATGAATCTGATGTTAAATCTTATAACAGCTGCAAGACTATTGGTAGCTCAAAACTGGAAGATGGATCGTTTGCCTACTGTAGAAGAATGGTCTCTTAAAGTGTCAAATTTAGCAGAAATGGCTAAGATTTCTGCTTATTTAAAGGATCAAACACAGGAAAGATATATTTCGGTTTGGAGAAGATGGATAGATTATATTCAGAATAAATATGGGACTGAAAAGTTCTATTTGGTATTTGAGTAAATTTTACAGTATTGTTATTGTGAATATTTTATTATATTTTTATAGTTTTTATTATATTTTATTATATTGATATTATTATTATTTTGAGTAGTAATTTTGTTTAATAATTAAGTTGATTATTTGTTTATTATTGTGTTTAATTTTAAATTATCTAAATTTATTTTAAAAAGGAGTTAAAGTGTGTTATAGATTTGGTTACATAATTAGTTGGATAATGTTATTTAGATTATGATTAATATATTTGTAACCCTGTGAACAGCTCTGGGAAGTGGGGGGGGTGGGGGTTTTGGGGGGTGGGGAAGGGGGTTTATTTTGTAAATGTTATAAAACTTTTAATAAAAAAAAAGAAAGGGGTGTGCTTTTGTGCGGCCTCCAAAGTCAAGTTTTGGAGGGCCTCTGGAGCCTCCAAAAATAACACAAAATTGGGATGCATTTTTGCATAATTTTTGAAAGATGCACAGGCTATGGAAGAGCATTCTTAGAAGCTTCTTCAAGAACGAAGGTCTCATGTAACCTGGAACCTCCTAAGGTAGTTCTGCAGGGACATGTCAACAGAAAGAAAACACTGTCTGAAGGCAAGAGGCAAATCCTGGGAAGAGCTAGGCTGCAGGGGCAATTGCACCTCGTGGAATGGCACAAGATTACCTCTTGTAGTGACAGTAATGGCACTAGAGCTGAAATCAAGACCTGGGCCTCAACTTCAGGCCTAGCCTTTGCACAGTGCTGCTATTCGGGGAGGACTAGATGGGGAGAAATAGATAATTGTTTTTCTTTTGTTTGGGAGATTGTAATGTGACATGACAATAGAGTCAAGTTAAATATTGGTTGAGGCCAAAAGGTTTGCCATCACTGGCCTAGTGGTTAAAACACCAGCTAGACATTAAGACACCAGCTAGACATCAATTCTAGTCCCACCTTAGACATGAAAACTAATTGGTTGACTTTGAGTCAGTAACTCTATTGTCAGATCTTCAAACTCTCTGAATACAGCCATGTTTCTTCGTTCTTCTGCTGCCACAGCAATGGGAGGGGGGAAGCTGCATTCTTATAGTTTAGTCAAAACAATAACTTTCTTGTGGGAACCAAGGTCAAGCAGCTCAAATGTTTGGCGGGCTGGAAAATGTTTCCGGTGTCTTTGCTGAAGAATAGTCCCAGGGAAGAGATTCTCCTCCCCCCCAGGTCTGATTTTCGCTTGCCAGTCGGTCCATTTGGGCTGAAAGCCGCCCTGGAGAGGTGGCTACCAAGGGGTGAAGCTTTGGGGACCACGGATTGGCAGTGGCTGGCTCGTTGAAGCCAAAGGAGCTCCTGGAATCGGCAGAAGAAAGGCGGACCACATTTATGCGATCCGCCATTGCCAGCTGATTGTCGGAGATGGAGAAGAAGCTCAGAATGACAGCAAACAGCTGAGCCAGGTGAGAATGCCGTCTTCTTTCTCATGCTGATTTTTGGCAAATAGCTCCTTTACAGCTTGGAGCAAAGCCTTTCACTTTTAGGGAGGGGTGGAGTTTTTCCCCCTCCCTTCCTCCTGAACTTAAGCAGCGATTTAAGCTGTGCAACTTAAAAACTCTTTATATAGTAAAGCTATCTGAGGCTCAAAAGAGATTTGGGAAGGTCCTGTTTTTACAGAGGCTTTTTGCCTTTGTGTTTTGTTGGAAACCCACTGTAGCCTTTACTTTTTACCTTTTAAATTCTATAAACTTTATTTTATTTTATCATTAGAAATACTCCTGACAAAAATTAGAGAGGACCAAGAAATAAAGGGTTTAAAAATTAAGAAGGAAGAATTTAAGGTCCAGGCCTTCGCTGATGATTTGGTATTCATTTTGGAAGATCCATTAGAAACTGGCTTTAAATTGATTAAAAAAATAGAAGAATTTGGTGAGGTAGCCGGACTTAAGATTAATAAGAATAAATCCAAATTAATAACCAAAAATCTTACAAAGGCACAGGAAAGTGAACTGGAAGATAAAACAAAGATAAGTATAATCAAGAAAATAAAATATTTAGGGATCTGAATTACAGAGAAATATTCCTCGATTAAGGAGGACAATTATGATAAAATATTACACCAGATAAAAAAAGATTTAGAAAATTGGGAAAATCTGCAAATTCCATTTTTAGGGAGGACCGCTACGATCAAAATGAACATATTGCCAAAAATATTATTTCTGTTCCAAGTTATTCCAATAAAATTAGGGAAAACATTCTTTCAAGAATTAAATAAATTGATCACCAAATTTATATGGCAAAGGAAAAAACCCAGGATTAAATTAAAACTCTTGCAAGATATGAAAGATAAAGGGGGATTGGCGTTACCAGAGTGGGAAATATACTACCAAGCATCGAGCTTAACTTGGCNTACCATCAGAGGAAGAAGTGATAAGAAAAATCCTGGACTGTGCTGAGATGGACAAATTAACAAAAGAGATAAAAGAAAAGGAAGACACAGAATACTATTTAATATGGAACAAGTGGTATGACTGGTTGGAGAGTAGAAATAAGAGAGAATAAATGTGCAAAGGTTAAAAGTGGAAAATGTGTGTATAATAATGTATGAATGAAGAAAAATGCAAATAAGAAATAATGGGGCAACAAGGACAAATATTCTAAAGAAGAATAAGGGGGGGAAATGTAAATAATAGAAGATTACTGTTACGAAATCGCTGTAAAAAAAAGGGAGGAATATATACTGTGTGTGTATGTGTGTTATGTTTTGTTTTGTTTTGTTGGTTTAAAAAATAAAAATATATATTAAAAATAAATAAATAAATAAATTCTATAAACTTTTTTTCTCTCTCTCTCTTGACTATTTTTTTTTCTCTTTCCCCTTTTAAACGTGCTGGGAATGGATACTTTGTGTCCCCTGGTGGCTACATTGAGAACTTTTTTCACTTTCTTTTGCTTGGAGCTGACAGGGCTTTTCAACTGGTGGTACGCGTACCACCAGTGGTATGCGAGCACCTGGCTGGTGGTATGCATAGGACGGGTTGAAAAAAAATGTAAAAAAAAATGTAAAAAAAATGTAAAAAAAATGTAAAAAAAGTGAAAAAGTGGATGAAGTGAAGCGGCAGCAGCGCTGCACAGGCTTGTGGCAAAGTCAGCTGGAACTGCACGTTGCCTGGGTCCTACTGAGAGCCCAGGATCAAAGCGTGCAGCTCCAGCTGATTGGTGGCGGCCTTGGGGGTAGCAGGTAGCCTCAAGCAGTCTTCAGTGGAGATTCCACTGGAGCTGTGCAATGCATTGCCTGGGTCCCCCCCCGCCCCCACCCAGATCCCCTCACCTCCCCCAAGCGTTTTTTTACTCACCTGCTTTCAGCAACATTCCCTTTCTCCTGTCCTTCTCAGCCTTCATGTTTGTGAGACAAAAAAAAAGTTCTCATGGAACTTTTTTTTCTTTTTTACCCACAAACACGTGACAAAGGCAGAGAAGCAAATGAAGGCAGAGAAGCAAAAGGACAAAGGGAGTGCAGCTGAAAGCAGGTGAGTAAAAAAATGCTTGAAGGAGGTACGGGCATCTGGGCGGGGGAGGGGGCACCAACCTTACCCTGCATGGTGGCGGGAGGGTTAACAGCGGGTGCGGGGGGCCCAGGAGGAGCTGTGCAAAGCAGGCAGAGGGGAGGCCAGGCAATTTGTGGGCACTGGCAAGTGAGCAAGATGGGCAGGGGCGCAAATCGGTGTGTGCTCAGAAACGCCGATCTCATTGGCTCATCTCACTTGCTTGCAGAAAGCTGTAAAGTTTAAAGCACCGCCTTTTGGGAGGGGGAGTAAGAATGGGCAAGCTGAGCAGGGCAGAATTGGCAGCTGCGCGTCGTTGCTCCAACCACCGTTAGACGGCATGGGACGGCCCTCCCCAGCAAGACCCCACCTGCTCTTCCCACCGCTCTCATGGCTGCCCTCCGGTCACTGGGCTCGGCTCTCGTCTGGAGAGCAAGGCCCGTTTTCACCCGCAGGTCAGTGCGGCGATGGGGCTGGAGCCCGAAAAGTGCCCCTTTGCACCTGGGGAGGGGCTGGAGCTGTTGCAGCTGCAGCTGCAGCTGCATTTCAGCTCAGTGCTGAGGAGCCTCCCAGAGTCCAGCCTGGTGCTGAGGCTCTGCCATGTCTGTAAAAGAAATGCCCGGGCTGTGCGTTGCTCCAGGCTGCGGCTGCAGCAATGAATGAGCCACTTCCCCGCTTGCTGCTTTTCTCCAGCTGTGGCTGCGCGCAATGCACCAGAGGGAGTCTGGCAGCCGCAGATCTTTCCCCGCCCCCGTGCACTCCTCTGCTGCCTGCGCTCTCCTCCTCCTGTGGAAGAACAGCGGCTGTGCTGGGCTCCCTGCTGCACTGAGCACAACCACCGCTCCTTTTCAGAGGAAGCAGCTAAGGAGAAGCAGCAGGCAGGAACTGCAGCAGCTGCCATCATGCAGCCGTCTGGCTCAGCAACTGCGGCAGTGGCGGCAGTAGTGGCCAAACTCCAATTGCCTCCTCCGAGCTCTTTTATGCCCTCCCCGCTCCCGTAGCGCTGGACAATGGGAGGGAGGGAGGGAGGGAAGGGAGAAATAGAGGAGAAAGGAAAGGGAGGGAGGGAGGGAGGGACAATGGAAGTGAGGGAGAGAAGAAGGAAAAGACAAAGAGGGAGGGAAGGAAGAAAGGAAGGAAGGAAGGGACAATGAGAGGGAGAGAGGGAGGAAAGGAAGGTGCCCATGCCTGTCCCACCCCCTTCCACCAGAAACTCACAGATCCCCCCCACATCCCTGCCCGCACCCCCCATAGGCACCCTGCAACCTGAGTGATGAGCTGGCCACACACCCCTGGCCATTGACTTCACTTGTCAAAAAGTTGCAAAAGGTGATCACATGATGCTGGGATACTGTGACAGTCATAAGTATGAATCAGTTGCCAAGCATCCGAATGTAAATCACATGACCCTGAGGATGCTGCAATAGCATTAAGTGTGAAAAATGGTCATAATTTGCTTTTTTCAGTGCCGTTGTAACTTTGAGTAGTCACTAAGCGAATTGTTGTAAGTCAAGGACTACCTGTACTTTATCATTTTTTCCTTTTTTGGGGGGGTGTCAAGTTTTGACACCTTGCTGGGTGACTGGTGATACTCGGATATTGCCTTATCCTAAAAGTGAAAAGGTTGAAAAGCTCTGATTTAGACTAAAAGTTTGGCTGCATGCCCAGACATTTTTTATCTAAGACTTTGAAATCCTGCTGAGAAAAGACTTGCCTTTGGTTTATTTGGCCTCACAAGACAGACTATATTGATAACTAAAGGGTACTTGGAGCCATCTGCTTCCTTGGATTATAATTATTGGGTTTTTTGGAACTATAACAAGCTGTCTTAGAAGAATTGGAAATGAAGAAATTTTTTTTGAACAAGAATTTGGTGGACTATAATTTTGATACTTTTGCTTTTTTCTTTTTATCCTTTTTATTCTGGGAGTATTTTCTTTTTTCTCTCCTTTTTTATTATCCTTTCCTCCTTTTTCTCCTGTGGCCATTTTTTACCTTTTTCTTTTCTTTTTCTTTTTAACTATTTTTGTGGATTTTCCCTCCTAGCAATAGGAGCCTGTTGGATTATAAAAGCTGGCCATTTGGCTACCTAATGGATTACAATATAAGATATAAAGACAATGATGAGCGTTTCAAACCTATCTAAACTTGGGGAAAAAGGATCTTCCACCCCGCCTCGACTTCTGCAAGTCCAGTATATCAAAAATCAATTATGACAGTGCTGCAGCAAGAAAAAATGGATGTTCAACAAAGAGACACTCAGGCAATTTTGCAGGCATCCTCGACAAAAAGACAATGCAGACCTGAAAAATGATCTTGATAAAATGAACCAAAAAATTATTAATATAGATTCTCAAATTGAAATTTATTTATTTTTTAAAAAAACAAGTTTTATTGGTTTTTTTAGTTTTTACATCAAAGTGCTTAAGAAACACCATGGTGATGGGGACATCAATCATCCAAAAACAAAATTATACATATATAGCTCAGGTTAATTCATTAAAAGTTCCCTCTCTATTTCCCTCATATAATATTGCGTATTCAAATTAATACATTTCTGAATAAAGTTCAATCAATCAAGTCAGTCATCGATCACATTTCAGCTATAAAAATCCAAATCCTGTTTTTAAGCTTTACTAATTTACAGTTACCATATTCCAATTAGCCTTAAATAAACATATTATTGACACTTCGGGTATCCCTCATTTCTCTTTTTCCCTAACATAGTAATTATATCTAAAATGAATATATTATTCCAACAATAACATTCTTATATTTTCCACATATAATTTATTTCTTAATCTAATAAATCATTTATTAATACCATTTCTTCTCTTGTCACAAATCCCTCTTATTCTCTTTCCATTACAAACTAAATGTCTTACTTAAAGTAAAAATGTCAGTCCAAAAAATGTATTTCTACTCTATTTTAGATATATATTCTATCAAAATCTATGTCCATAAAAAGTCTTTTTAACCCATTGGGTAAAGTTTACCCCTCCGAATAATTATCATATCTAAAACAAAATATTATTACCAAAGATATCCTCTTACAGAATTCACATACTCCATTAGTTATTAAATCAGTCCAGATCTCTAAGGCCTTTTTAACCCATTAAGTGAAATTTTAAGTCATGTTTTTAAATCTAACTCTGGCTTTCTTTCTGTGCCAAACCAGTTTACATAGTAAGGCTTCTGGGTCATCAAACCTCAATATTTGAATAGTGGTATTTCTCGACACTTCGGACTGGTCAAAGTTCTCTTCCCTTTCTTCCAGTGTCATCTGAATGATGTAATCGATTTTATTCCATGTAATTACTAATTGATTATCCACGTTATCACAGTTTTCAGTATCTTGTGTCTGGATATCAATTCCTGTTGTTTTTGACATTTCAGGTATCTCAGTTAAAGTCATTATTTGATTATCAAAATTCTCCATAAATTGTGTATGGGGTTGTGTAATATCCTCTTCTATGTTGATTGATCCCTTTTCTGTTGTTTCTTGTCTTATATATTTAGTAAGTGTCAACAAATATCCACCTCCAAAATTTCTAGTAGACAAATTCACCACCCAGCGGTTTAAAGTCCTTTATCTTTTCCCTTTTATTGTGATTTGAAGGTCAAATCCATCTTCAAACAACAAAAGGGAATACAATTGCAATAACAATTTTCGCCACAAGATGTCCTCAGTAGACTGTAAAATCTTTTTTCCAGGTTAATAAAATTTTATCTCATTAGAAAAACATAGGAGGAAAAACAAATATCTCCAGCATAATAAGTAGAATAATAATAATGTTCTATAATAGAAATTTTTCCAGGGCCCCTAGGTATCCAAAAATCAAATAGTCAATAAAAAATTAGCTATTTTATTTCTTTTGTTTCCAGAGCTCTTTTTCCCAAGTACACGGACACCGCTCTCTCAAAGCAGGGAAGTAGTTCAAAAGCTTTTTACAGGAAAGTGGTTAGGGCAAAGAGAGGGAAGGAAAGGTCTCACCCGATTCTCCATGGTGGTTCTTTATGCTTAGATGTTGTTCTGAATTTCGGCTGGTGCAGCTAGGTGATAGGAGCTGGCTCAGACCGTGGAAGGAGCTGCCACCCTTCTGCAGTCAGACGAGGGCCTCCTCAGCAGTGGTCGCCCCTCCTGAGTGACTTTTTGACCCAATTAGGGGTCTACCGGCAGAGGGAAACTGGCCGGCAAAGAGACAAGTCTCTCCGCAAGACCGCATACGCCACAATCCGGAACCAGAAGTCAAATTGAAAATTTTAAACAAATGATTACAGATAACCAACAAAGGATCCAAAAAATAGAAGACAAATCAGTGGAAGTTGACCAGAAATTAGAATCCTTAAAAGATGAAAATGAAAAATTGGCCCAAATAAATGGAGAACTGGAAGATTCTTTGGTGGTGATAGAGATGGAGCGAGCCTCATATTTTTTAAGATTTCAAAATATAATAGAAGACAAGGAAGGGGACCTCCTAGACCTGATAACTGAGCTACTTGCAGATGTTCTAGGAATGGGGAAGACAATTGGACCAGATCTACAGAGTTAACTCAAACTATGCTAGAAGAAATAAAGTGCCCAGGGAAGTCCATGTTAGATTCCTTAAAAGATCCATAAGAGATGAGATTTTGAGAAAAGTAAGAGATCGACCATTAAAATATAAAGACAAAGAAGTAGTTTTTACCAGTTTACCAGTTTTTAACCAGGAAATTGGTTGAAAAAGGAGTGAATTTTAGATGGTTGATCCCAGAAGGAATCCTAATCTACTGGGACACGAAAAGATATAGACTGGACATACCACTTAAAGCAATGGTTTTTTTTGACAATCATAGAGCATTCTTGGGAAAAAGGCGACCCTGAACCCAAGAAGCAAGAGGAAATGGCAGCTGAAGGAGTGGCTAAACAAACAGAGGAGGAATAAGTTAAAAACACATATTCAGAAGTGTTTGGCGGACTGGAGCTACCATTAGGAAGCCCACCAAAGGTGTTAATTAGGGGTTGTGATTTATGACACATTAATGGGTGGGGAGTTCAACTTTTACTTTGTAGTCTTTTGGGGGGATAACTTTCAGTCTTGGTTTCACCTATGTTTGTGCTGATATTATGTAACCATTAAAACTGTTCTTTGAGGAAAGCAGTTTCCTCAGAGTTCTTATTTCTACTGGAACCATGACATTAAACCAAGACTCCAAATTTCATTTTTCACGGGGTCCTAAGCCCCGGTCACCTACCCAAACCTTGGGAAGACGATAAAGACTCAAGGAAGATGCAGAAATGGAAAAGAAAGGGGAATCAATCCCGAGCCTGAGGACAGCTGCAGCGTATGGGACGCAGGTTGCTACTTTTGTGGAAAGTGTGGTCCTGGCAGGTGGAGCGAGACCAAAGTCTTGTGAAGTCCCGATGGAGAAACTGACTCAGAAGGAGGAAGCCATCATCCTCAGGGGGTCTTGACAGTCCACCGCTGCACTGCCATTAAAGAGCATACTGAAGGCTGCAGAGGTTGAATTCCCACTGATTTCATCTAAAGGTCTCCCTTCACCTGTACCGATGAAGGCAAAGCAGTCAGCAGTTTGGGATGAATCTGGTGAGTGGAAGTATCTGACGGTCATCCACAGCCATTCAGTGGCTGAGAACAAGTGGTCGCAGGAACCTCTGCCGCCCCAACGAAGCCTTAGCTCTATGGTGATCGAATGGGTCACCTCCCCACTCCCAAAACCTGACCTGATATTGAGCCCCATGCACTGGCAGAGCCCCAATCGCTACTGACACCAGTCCAGTCCAGATTGACCCCAATGACAGGTCAGTCCTGAATATTACAGAGGTTCTATCAGCCCCGAGCGATGCAGGCATCCCCTTAGCCCAGATCAGTACCGTCATTCACCTAGTCCCGGTCGTTACCGACGCCCTGCAAGCCCTGAGCACTATCGGCACTATGTTAGCCCCGATCGCCGTTGGTGTCCCGCCTGTCCAGATTGCCACCAGCACCCAGTGGAACCTGATCCCTACTGACAACATGCCAGCCCTGATTGCTGTTGGTGTCCTGCCAGTCTGAGACTTCCACCAGGAGTTTTCCAATGAGGGGGATTGCAGCCACCCCAACCACAGTTCCCTGCTTACTGCAAGCTCTATGGGATCGCTGGCCAGCTGACCCACCTCCTCTTAAACCCACTTTCAATGGAGATCCCAAGAAGGTGACCATCTTCCTAAACCAGGTGTGGTCTCATGTTAATCGCTATGAGTGGGATTATTTGGATGAAGCCAAGATCATTGATACCATGGCTGCCAATCTGGAGGAGGAGGCTGCAGAATGGGTGGCTGATTTATGAGAGGAGCAAGCACCCGAGCTATGGAACTTTGATATGTTCACGCATGGACTGAGAGCCAGATTCGAGGATGAATCCCAAGTGGTACAAGCAGAAAAAGACCTGCATGATACAAAGCAGAGGGGTCAGCCAGCAAGAGAATACATAAGAGAATTTAGAAGGTTGGCAGGGAGAATCAGGCAATGACACAAACAATTATTGATCCACTATTTTAAAATGGGGCTGAATTGCAACCTATTCCAGATGTGCATCTGCAAAGGCAATCCTAATCAACTCCATGATTGGTACCACTTAGCTACAGACATGGATATCGAGCTGACACGATACCACAAGCCTGCTGCTTCAGGACCTCAACCAAAGTGAGACCCAGTGAGGCGTCAATCGTCACAGTGGCCTCCACCCATCACAACGTGTGGATCCATTCAAGCCTCCTGTGGACCCCAGATTAAGTGCTTCAGGTGTGGACAACCTGGACATCGAGCTGCAGAGTGCCCGGTTCTTTCCCTCCACTGAAAAGTGCAACTGCAGCTCCGGCAGAGCCAAAGAGACAGCTTCAGCCAATGCAAGAGTAGTCGAATTGGGCCAGCCAGGGGCAAGTTGTACAAGTCACCTTTCCTCCTCAGGAGAAGCAAGAGGAGCCAGCTGAGAGCCTGCCTGCTCCAGATCCCTATGACAGCAATGATGGAGGGGAAGATGACCTGATGGTGAGTCAGCCTGTCCCACCTTTTGCCTTTTCCGCCAAAATAGTGTTGCCTAATTCAAGGGCTCAGTTGGACTTGAACATTTTAGTTGATTCGGGGTGCACCCGATGCTTAATCAACCTCCCTACCATACTAAAACTGTGCATTAGAGCAAAATTGCTACTCCTTCCCATGAGGTTTGAGTAGGCTGATGGATCTCTCATAGGGGGAGTCCCGGCTACCCACCTGACTGAACTGGTGCATCTAGAAATAGGGGAGCATTGGGAGTTAATCCGCTTTATGGTAATCCCAAAAATGATTGAAGCAGTGATTCTGGGGTTGGCCTGGCTTAATAAATGGTGCCCCATGATTTGGTGGGAAAACGGAATTAGGACTTTAAGACTAGCCACTGGACCGTCGCCTCCTACACCAGTCAGTAGCCTAGCTGAAAATCAGGTGCAGCACCTGGAAACCTTGAAGTCTGCTATTTGTTCCCTGACAGGAGAACCTATCATCCCAAGTGAATATAAAGACTTAGCAGAAGCATTCAGCAAGGTGGAGTTGATGTCTTGCCACCCCACTGAACCACAAGATTTGAGATTTTACCGGGAGCAAAATTACCCAAACCAAAAATGTATTCAATGACCCCTTATGAATTGAAAGAGCTGAGATCGTACATCGATAAGAACTTAGCTAGGAGATTTATCCAACCAGCAAAATCCCCAGTAGCAGCCCCAGTACTGCTTAAAGAAAAAAAAAAGATGGGTCAATGAGGCTCTGCATGAATTATAAAGGGTTAAATTGTGTGAGTGTGGAAAACATGTATCCCCTCCCCTTGATGAAAGACATGTTAGGCCATTTGGCGAAAGGAAAAGTTTTTACCAAATTGGACCTAAGAGAGGCGTATTACCGAGTAAGAATCAAGGAAGGAAATGAGTGGGAAACCGCTTTTAACAGCACCTTAGGAATCTTCCAATTCAATGTCATGCCTTTTGGTCTGCAGGGGGGTCCTGCGGTATTCGTGCAATTGATAAATCAAATATTGCATAATCACCTCTATAAGGAGTTTTTAGTTTACCTTGACAACATCCTCATCTATATTGAGACCATGGCAGAGCATGTTAAATTAGTACGCGAAGTGCTAAAAAAGCTATTAAATGCCAAACTTTACACAAAACTTTCAAAATGCAAGTTCCATCAAACATGCCTAGATTACTTAGGATATAGGATTTCCAGTGAAGGCGTTGAAATGGACCCAGCTAAAGTGAAAGCAGTACTGGAGTGGCAACCCCCATGAACTCGAAAGCAGCTCCAGAGCTTTTTGGGATTTGCTAACTTCTATCGGCAATTCATCCCCTCCTTTGCTGAAATTGCCTTGCCACTGACCGAGCTGTTAAAGACAGGGAAAATGGGTGGGAAGCCGCAACCCTGCCAACCACTCCCATGGCCCATTGAATGCCAAACTGCTTTTGAAAACTTAAAAAGACTGTTTGCAGCCGAACCCATTCTCAAACATTCTGATCCTGAAAAGCAATTTACCATTCAAGCCAATGCCAGCAATGTAGCAGTGGGGGCTGTTCTTTTACAAAAGAATGACAGTGGAAATTTACAGCCATGCACTTACACCTCCAAAAAATTAACGGACACTGAACGAAGGTGGGCAGTCTGGGAGAAAGAGGCTTTTGCTGTAAGATGGGCTCTGCTTACTTGGTATCATTTTCTTGAGGGGAGCGACTTGCCTTTTGAAGTATGGACGGATCACAAAAATCTAGAGGCACTAAAAACGCTCGGAAATTATCCCCCAAGCAAGTCTGATGGGCGCAGTACTTTAACTGTTTCAACTTTACACTAAAATACATTCCAGAAGGAAAAAATTCCTAGCTGATGCCCTATCCAGACTGCCCCAATACAAAAGCTGTCAAGAAGAGATGTGAACTCCCTGTAATTCCGTAATCAGAGTTGGTCTCTCAAGTAAAAATGGGGCCCATCGCATACAAAATCAACTGATCCTGATAACCCGATTACTAAAAAACTGAAGGAGGAGTTGAAAACCAATTCCTGGTTCTTAGCAAATAAAACCATACTGACTTGTCAGGACAGGTTAGGTTGGAAAGGATCAAAACTGTATCTATCAGAGTCTCTCAGAGTTCAGCCTCTCCAATGCAGTAATGATAGCAAACAAGAAGGTCACTTTGGCTATCTGAACACTTTACATTTGATTCAATGGCAGTTTTGGTGGCCAGGACTGAAGAAGGATGTTGAAAACTATCTGAAAAGCTGCGCAACTTGTGCAACCATGAAAAAACATCCAGGAAAAACCCCTGGATTATTACAGCAAGTCACAGAACCTTCCCAGCCCTGGGAAGAAATAGCCATGGATTTTATTGTAGAGTTGCCAGAAAGTCGGGGAAATACAGTAATATGGACTGTGATAGATCTTTTTTCTAAACAAGCTCATTTCATTGCCTGCACCGGTCTCCCCTCCACGAAGAAATTAGCAAGAATGTTTCTCAAGCATATCTACCAACTCCATGGAGCTCCGAAGCGGATTATATCAGATAAGGAGCTGCAATTCACTGTTAAATTCTGGAGGGACTTTCTGAAACTTATTGGGTCCACACAGGGACTGTCATCGGCTTTTCATCCATCTACTAATGGAGCTGTTGAAAAGACTAACTTGATGGTGGAGCAATATATCAGGTGCTATGTGGATTACCAACAGACAACATGGGCTGACCTCCTCCCCTTCGCTGAGGTGGCTTACAATAACACAGTACATAGTAGCACTGGACTCACTCCTTTTAAAATAGCTACTGGTAGAGAATTCATTCCCATGCCTGAGTTCCCTCAGGATCCTCCTGTTACTCAAACTTTAGGTCAATGGGTAACTTCCTGGAAAACTGTGTGGGACAATGCAAAAGCAGCTCTGATAAAAGCCTCAAAAAGTTACAAAGAACAGGCAGACAAGAGGAGGGCCCCTCAGAGATCATTTCATGTGGGTGAAAAAGTTTAACTCTCTACAAAATATTTAAGACTCAAACTGCCCAGTAAAAAATTGGGATCAAAATTCCTTGGACCTTTCCCCACTGTGCAGATTATAAATCCAGTAACTGTGGAGTTAAAGCTTCCTCCTCTAATAGGGAAAATTCACCATGTGTTCCACTGCAGCCTCTTGAAGCCATACAGGGAGTCCACATTAATCTTGTGGAAAACGAAAGAACTCTTACGAATTCCAGAGGGGTTTAGCAGAGAGGTTTATTGCGCAGGTTCAGAAGCATAATGGAGACAGACAATTCTGAACAAGGAAGGCGGGATTAGTCTTCAGTTTTTATACTATCCTTCTTTCAGGAACAAAGGACTACACATGGTAATACACTGTAATACATTAGGATAGTTTCTCACGGGCATACAATGGTATGGTAGGTTTTGCTACATACAAAGTATCTATGTGCAATGCGCATTTGGCTAGTCACATATTACTGACACAGAACTTTCCCAGTGAATTTTCCCAGTGATTATGCATTACATCATTATTCTAGCAATTATGCAGACAAATCATTATTCCAGCAATTGTTCATTTTACTACATTATTCCCCCCTTTGGAAGTTTTCTCGCTTAAACTTCCATTATTCATCTTCCAATTCAGGATCTTTAGAGGGCAACACTTTATATTCCCATAAAGCTAACATTGTTTCATGTTTTGCAGTTAATTGGGCTGTACTTTCTGAGATTCTTCGAATCATTGCTATAACACAAGGGAGTAAGCAGGGAATCAAAATACATCCTAGAATTTGTAGGCCTGGTAACTTTGTAGGCCTGGTAACTTTGGCCACCATCCTGAAAATATGTCTTCTAAATTAAATCCATTCCAGGTTTGTACCGGAACGTGAGCTAATTTGACCATTCTCTCTGTTATGTCTTTCAGCACTTTTCCACTTTCATCTATTTCGATGCAACAGTTTGTTAGGTTGAATTTTCCACATACTCCTCCTTCTTTGGCCAACAGATAATCCAAGGCTAACCTATTTTGCATAATATATGTTCTGGATTTCACATTTTCTTTGGCCAATTCAGTTAGTCCTTTCACAGTCTCATTGGTAATTAACTCTACCACCGCTTGTAATCTAATGATTCTGTTGACCATGTAAATAGGGATACAGTATCCATACATTCCATCCTCAGCCCAAGTAGCTGGGCCATAAACTAGGATGATGTGGCAAGGTGGCCATTCATTTTCTTGCCAAGTGATTCCTGCGCATTGGGTGTATGCACTTGGTTCCCTTTTTTGTCTTACATTGCCAATTTCATCATAGATGGGAACACCGAGAATTTGCTTTGTTTTTAATGGTAACAGGAAAAATCCAGGTCGAATTATTCCCAATACATAAGATCCACACCAGTTCTTAGGTAATTGTCCGTATGCCATTTTTCCGCAAATCCAGTACATTCCATCTGGAGCTAGCCAAGGAAGACTGGTATTTGTGGGGTCTTTTAGATATGGCATTCCAGATACGTTAGTAAGGGCATAGTGATCCATAGTAGTGGTTTTGTTGGTTCCAGACCACCATCTACCATTTTCCCAAATTCCTGTGCATAGGAGGTTACCTACTGCTATGCAAGATTCTGTTTTGTTCCTTGAGTAACATACATGTCCTACCAAGTTGGAAGTGAGAGTCCAATCACCATCTTTTCTGCTCGTGTAGGTTAAACTACCATTTTTAGACATTTCTAGTACCTTGGTATAATTTAACTCTTGTGCCTCCCATGGCCATTTTTCTCCCATATTTGTTCCACCCACACAAAACAGTTGGACACGTTTAAAGTATGAGCAATATCCTCAGCTAACTTGACAAAGGTATTGGTTACTTGTCTAGGTATTTCAGGAATATTTGGTTTCTCCATTTCTTCATAATATGACCAAAATAATTATTTTTGTTCTGATCTTTTGGTTGCAGTTATGATTTTGATTTCTACCTCTGATATTGGATTGTAGCCGTCAGCATCTATTCCTATCCCAAACATCCAGTTTCGTCTTTCCCATCTATTTTGTTCCAGGAACCAACTGCCATTTTTTACTGTGAGGGTCACCAAATTACAGTTATCCCTTCCACATGAGTCTGCTGTTGTATTTTTCTTTTCAAACAAGATGTGCTCCATCTCCTTTGAGTCTTGGGTATGCCACTTAATACATGACCACCACTTACATTTGACCGTGGAGACTGCACACCCATCTGGTGGGCACAAATACTTATGGTTTGGGATATAGTTGTGGATTCGATTGATCCCTCCGCAACCATACATTACTGCCCAATAATTAGCTGCTTTACAAACATCAAAGGTGACGCTAAACCTGGAGTGTGGATTGGATTTCCATTGAGAGATCCCTAATAGTTCCTGGTCCTTAGAGCTCATTCTTGTTCTATGTGTTCGGATTTGTAAGGCCCAACTATCAGGATCAGGCTTCGGGTTATAACACTGATCTTGGGCTCCTTTTCTACAAACTTTATATGTAGAAGATAACATACGTGTCCACAATCCACTCGATAGAACCGTGGGAAGACCAAAGTAACATATTATTTAGTTTCAGAATCAATAGACCGAAGGAACAAAACAATAGAACTACGTCAAAACTGTTATAAATTTTCCCTGTGTTTGTGTCCTTTCTTTGTGTGTACTCAATAGTTTTCTATTAGCGGGTTTCTGCAGTATGACTTCTTGTGTAGCCATTGCACTGGTTTGTGTAGGAATGTGTGTGCATATTCCCCATATTAACTAACCAACAGGTATTATGATCTGTAGAATCCTCATGTCTTCCACCGTGCGTAGAGAGACAGCTTCCAGAGTGTCTCAGCAAGGTCTGATGTTCACACCGTGTGTTGAGAACCCATTGCCGGTAAGGTTCGACAGGGTGTATTTCTTGTAAATTTCAGCACTAAAGGTTTGTCAGTTTTATTCACCTTGTAAGTTACTGGATCAGCAGGTGCAGCTGTTTTCAATCTGGTCCAATGGATCCAGGACTTTCCTTCCAAGGTTTTCACTGCCAATGGAGAACACATGACAACAGTATACGGTCCTTTCCATCTTGGGCTTAAAGGAACTGATTTCCAATGTTTCACCCATACTCTATCTCCTGGATTGAACCCATGTGTTGCCGTGACCACTGGAGGAGGTTGTTGTTCCATCATATAATGGCGCAAATTTGAAACAGCTAAATTATGAAGCTGTATCTGGTGTAACAATTTATGTTGGTCTATTCCCCCCTTATGAGCCAAGTCTGGCCAGCCCTGACTGTCAGGTTTAAATAGACAAGGGGGACGGCCAAACATGAGCTCATAAGGACTAAGTTGCAACTTAGTGCGGGGGGGCAGTCTGATTGCATACAAAACCATAGGCAAAACATCTGGCCACTGGAGATGAGTTTCCAAACAAAATTTAGTAATAAGGCTTTTAATTGTGTGATTAGCCCTTTCCACTTTTTCAGCTGATTGAGGGCGAA
The DNA here is from genome assembly GCF_001527695.2 of Protobothrops mucrosquamatus. NCBI lineage: Eukaryota > Metazoa > Chordata > Lepidosauria > Squamata > Viperidae > Protobothrops > Protobothrops mucrosquamatus. The sequence goes on along the minus strand of NW_015386210.1, from coordinate 660,842 downwards.
AAGCACAATGAAATCTCCACTTAATTCCTAATGCTTGGGCTAGAGCCTTGTTAATCTGATGTACGAACTCAGGACCATTATCTGATGAAATCTTAGAAGGGCAACCAAATCTAGGAATAATTTCCTTAAGAAAGATTCTGGCAACCTGTATAGCTTTCTTATTAGCAGTAGGAAAGGCTTCAACCCAACCTGAGTAGGTATCAATGATAATTAGCAGGGCTACATATTTCTTACTCCTAGGCATATCAGTAAAGTCAACAATGACATAGTCCATTGGGAAATAAGCGATTGGTTGTTGATCCGGTGGTACTATTGGTCCTTGGCGAGCATTGGTTTGAGCACAAATGGAACATTGAGAACATACTTGTGCTGTCAGTGAAGAAGCAAAAGGAATATAGAAAAATCTTTCAAGCTGCTGTAATAATGCAGTTTTTCCCAAATGATGTTGTTTATGAGCCTGAAAAATAAGTGGGCAGGCAAGTGCAAGAGGAATAGCAATGCGTCCATCGGGAAGGGTGTACCAGCCTTTAATTAGTTCAGCTTGTACATCCTGCTTTAACTTTTGGCTTTCCTCTTTAGTATATGTAGGATCAAGTTTTTCCAAGTAAGTGTCTAAATACATGAACCTGGCGACATCTGACTGTAGGGGAGGGCTTCTAAAGCTGCTCTTTTGGCTTCTTTGTCTGCCTTCCTATTCCCCTGGGTAATAAGGCTTGAGTCTTTTAGATGTCCAGGACAGTGGATGATTGCAACTTTAGACAGTAATTGAGCTGCCTTAATAAGTCTTTTAATCAAGGTGGCATATTGGATGATCTTGCCTGTGGAGTCCAAATATCCTCTTTCTTTGTAGATGGCTGCGTGTGCGTGGATTGTTAAAAATGCATATTTGCTGTCTGTATACACATTTAAAATCATTCCTGCAGCTATTTCCAATGCTCGTGTTAGAGCATATAATTCTGAAAATTGTGCACTTGCTTGGCTGGGTAGTTGTGCTGACTCTACAGTTGCAGTTTGAGAAACAATTGCATACCCAGAGTATCTAATGCCCCGATCCATCAGTGAACCACTCAAAGTCTGGATTCTGCCATGGTTGGTCAGTAAGGTCAGGTCTGCAAGAATATTGTAGTTCTAGTGTTTGCATGCAGTTATGCACTGGCATAGTTGAATCTGGTATTGGCATGAGAGTTGCTGGATTGAGAGTAGTGAATTGTTTCAGTGTAATTTGTGGATTTTCTAATAAAAGAGCTTGTAATTTATGCATTCGTTGATTGCTAATCCATAAATGTCCCTTATTATCAATAATTGTCTGCAGGGCATGACTAGTACAAACAGCCACTGGAGCAGAAAAGGTTAACGTATTTGCTGCCTGTAGTAAAAGCATGAGTGCCGCTAGGATTTTTAAACATTGTGGTCACCCTTGTGCTGCCGTATCTCATTGCTTTGACAGATAAGCGACTGGGCGATTCCAAATTCCTTTCTTTTGGGTAAGGACTCCAAGAGCCACATTCTGTCTCACATCGACATAAAGTGAAAATGTCTTAGTTATATCAAGTAGTCCTAGGGCTGGAGCTGTAGTTAAGACTTGTTGAAGTGTTTTCATTGCTAGGGTTTGTTCATGTTGCCATAAAAGAGGTTCCTTTTCTGGCCCTCTTAAAACTTGGTACAATGGTTTAGCTGTGAGAGCAAAATTAGGAATCCAAATCCTACAGAAGCCTGTAATTCCCAGAAAGGCTCTAACTTCCTGTTTTGTTTGGGGGATGGGGATCTGTAATACAGCTTGCTTTCTCTGGGGGCCTAGAGTCCTCTGTCCTTGGGACAGTTCATAGCCTAAATACATTACAGTCTTTTGGACTAGTTGTGCTTTCTTTTTGAACGCTCTGTAGCCACAGTCTTGTAATATTTGAAGCAGTCTTGCTGTGTTTTCAAAACAATCCTCCCTGTTTTGTCCAGTTATTAGAACATCATCCACATATTGAAGACAACAGTCCTCTTGTCTGACTAACTTTAAAAATGCAAGATCTTTGGCTAAAGCTTGACCAAAACATGTGGGTGAATTTTTAAAGCCTTGTGGTAGCCTAGTCCAGGTATATTGAGTCCTAACTTGTGTCTTAGGATTAGTCCATTCAAATGCAAAAATCTGCTGGCAATTTTCTTGTAAGGGGATGGTGAAAAATGCATCTTTTAAGTCGACAACTGAAAACCATTGAGCAGATGCAGGTATTGTGCTTAAAAGAATATATGGATTAGGAACAGTTGCGTGTAGGGTCAAGGTTAGTTTATTGATGGGGTGCAAATCCTGTGGTGGTCTCCACTGTCCATCTGGCTTACGAACAGGTAGAATTGCAGTATTCCAGGGTGACTGAATTTTTCTAATGATTTTTGCCATCAAGTATTTTTGGATTAATTCTTGAATGGCCATAGCAGCCTCTGAAGTACAATATCTTTGAGCGTGAGATTGTCCTATACGAACACCAAAATCAAGATGGTATTGTCCGCACCGTTATTTTGCAAATCCAGGGGGGTTATCCTCTGCCCATAGAAGTGGAACATTAAATTGCTGCCAGGTAGAGCTTTCTGATTGTTCTTCAGTTACTAACATGATGCGCCATGTTTCTTCCACTGGGTGGCGCACTTGGATTAATTGTTTCCCTTTGTCAAAAGATATTGTGGCCCTCAGTTTGGTAAGGAGGTCCCTTCCTAATAACGGTACTGGACAATCAGGAGCATATAGGAATTTATGTTTAATGATTCCTTGTCCCACTTGGCATGTTAGGGGTTCCAGTAGTGGTCTATATTGAATTTCTCCTGACACACCCTGAATTTGGATGGTCTGCTTTGATGGTTTGCCAATAAATTTATTTAGGACAGATCTGGTAGCTCCCGTGTCAACTAACATTGGGACAGTCTGTCCTCCCACCCGTATTTTAACAATCGGCTCTGGGGGTGGGACCATAGAACCCTGTTCCCTTCAGTCTCCCCATTCCATGTCAGCTAAGCCAATCAAGTTTTCTTCTCTTTGTTCTGCCTGATTGGGATAGGCTGGACGCTCTCTTCCCCTGAAGCTTCCCCTAAAACTTCTTTGGAAATTCCCTCTAAATCCTCTTCCTTGTCCCCTTGCATACTGGCGAGATTGCCCTCTTGGTTGGTCTTTCCTCTGGGGGCACTCCCTTTGCCAGTGTCCTTGTTGCTTACAGATGGCACATTGGTTTGGTCCGATGTGCATTTCTCCTAAGGCTATTGCTAACATTTCAGCCTTTTTTATTTCCTTTTGATCTGATTTACATTCTTCTTCCTTATCACGATTACGGAAAACCTTCTGAGCAATTTCAATAATCTCTGCAATATTTTTCCCTAAGGCCCCCTCTGTGCGTTGTAACTTTCTCTTTATGTCTGGAGCACTTTGGGTAATAAATCTTTCAATTAGGAGTGGGCGATTTTGTGCCAACTCCATATCAAGACCAGTATTTATTTTATAAGCTTCTATCAGTCGGCTGAGAAAAGCAGTTGGTGTTTCATTTTTTTCTTGCCAAATACTAGTTACTGCAGCATAATTAACTGGATGGATTGCTGCTTCTCTCAGAGCTTCTAAGCATAAAAGCTGATAATTTTGCAACAATATATGATACTGTGAATTATTTGCCTCCCAGCCTGGCCTCTCTTCAACTGCTGAAGTTTTCCTGTCCACTTGGTAATTTGCTCCTCCCTCTGGATGTCTTCTGGCAAGTACTTTTAATTTAGCCAACTTATATTTCTCCCTTCCGTCCATATCTAGTAAGGTAGAAATAAGTTGCTGCATATCATCCCACGTGGGATTATGCATCTGGATAATAGTAGAAAATAGACCTATTATTTCTTGAGGCTTTTCTGAAAATGGTCCGTATTGCTGACACCAATTGAGTAGATCAGTAGTTGTAAAGGGAACATATTGGAGCATTGGGATGTTGGAGTTGTCTGGTCCAGGAACCAAAACTTCTCTTAAAGGGGCTATTGTTTCTTCTATCTTTGGTTTAGTGTTTTTTCTGGTGTGGCTAGAGACTGGTATTTCCCTTTCATCTTTATCCAAGTCCTGTGTTTGCTTTTGAGCACTCTGTTCTTTTTTTATCTCCTTCTCCACTCCGGCTTCTGGTTTAAGGTGGACTTCATCCCTTTCAACCAGAGGGGCCTCTAAGGGGGGGTTTTGCTGATGAATTCCCCCTTCTTCTCTTCTAGGAACATAGGGAGGGGGTCTGGCAAGTTCCTCCCTTTCTTCCTGGCTCAGAATCTTAGATTTTGTCTGAGGTTTGTCTTTTTGGCTTGCCAAATATATCTTAGCACATTCTATTTGCCACTTTGCTAACCATCTAGGTTTTTCTGCAATATTAATCTGCCATTGGTCTATATAGGGATATTGGTCCCAATGACCCCTTCTAGTCACAATTTGATGAACCTGTGCCACGAGTTCGGGATTCGTCGATCCCTCTTTGGGCCACCCTACACCAAAGGTGGTCCATTCAGATTCACAGAATCTTTTTAATATGGCTGGATTTGGTCTTGGGTGTCCATAATCCCTAGAAAACCCCTTTTTAAAGTTTGCCAACATACACTGGAGTGGCGTCTGACCAATGCCCTCCTTAGTCTGTTTTCCTCCCATTCTACCTTAAAACACTACCACCGATCTGGAGTCCCGGACGTTCCAATGGTCACTCAGCAGGAAATGCGATGGTTTACCCACCCACACAATCCTACCTATTTAAGACTTAAGGACACCGCCTCGTTTTCTTAGGGGTTGATCAGTCCCCTCTTCTGATCCAAATGGGATCAGGTACCCCTTTTTATAATACTTGCCTGCAGGCGTTCCAGACCCTTCTGTGGATTAAAAGACCTATCTGCTCCCCTCAGTGGATCCTTGACTGGAATGCATCGTTGGTGGTAAGCTCCCTCTCTTCCCATTGAGGTCCCCCCGTAGTCAAAGGCCACGGAGCCGGCTTGGAGATATCACCGTTAGGAGAGGGGTTTCCCCCAGGGCAGTCCGTCTGGCAGGTCAACGGCCTCTTTATAAGAGTCCCATCTGGAGGTGCCAAAATTCTTGTGGAAAATGAAAGAACTCTTATGAATTCCAGAGGGGTTTAGCAGAGAGGTTTATTGCGCAGGTTCAGAAGCATAATGGAGACAGACAATTCTGAACAAGGAGGGCGGGATTAGTCTTCAGTTTTTATACTATCCTTCTTTCAGGAACAAAGGACTACACATGGTAATACACTGTAATACATTAGGATCGTTTCTCACGGGCATACAATGGTAGGTTTTGCTACATACAAAGTATCTATGTGCAATGCGCATTTGGTTAGTCACATATTACTGACACAGAACTTTCCCAGTGAATTTTCCCAGTGATTATGCATTACATCATTATTCTAGCAATTATGCAGACAAATCATTATTCCAGCAATTGTTCATTTTACTACATTATTAAGACCTCCTCCCAAGTAGGTACCTGATCCTCTTGTTGTGGAGGGAGAGACTCATTATGAAATAAAACAAATCCTTGATTCAAGGTTGTATAAGGGAAAGTTGCAATATCTAGTGCAATGGAAAGGTTACCCACTATCAGGGGCCACCTGGGTGAAAAGTACTGATGTAAAAGTTGATAGATTAATATGTAAATTTTATGATGAGCATCCGAATAAGCCTAGGGGTTGATTTCTGACTCTAAATTCTTTTCCTCAACAGGATTTCTCTCTCCTTTAGGGGAGCCAACTGTCAGACCTTCAAACATTCTGAATACAGCTATGTTTCTTCGTTCTTTGGCTGCCACAGCAATGGGAGGGGGGAAGCTGCATTCTTATAGTTTAGTCAAAACAATAACTTTCTTATGGGAACCAAGGTCAAGCAGCTCAAGTGTTTGGCAGGCTGGAGCTACCATTAGGAAGCCTGCCAAAGATGTTAATTGGGGATTGTGATTTATGACACATTAATGGGTGGGGAGTTTAACTTTTATTTTGTAGTCTTTTGGGGGGGAAATTTTCAGTCTTGGTTTCACCTTTGTTTGTACTGATATTATGTAGCCATTAAAAGTGTTCTTTGAGGAAAGCAATTGCCTCAGAGTTCTTATTCCTATTGGTCTCATCTATCGGAATCATGACATTTATCTCAGCCCAACTATCTCACAGGATTGTTGTTGTAGAGAAAATAGAAGAAGGAAAGTGTATTGTATAAGTTCACCACCTTGAGGTATTTGTAAAATTAATAACAGCAGGTTTTAAATAAATTTAAATAAATATTCAATTTAAGAGACTGGAAAAGTTATAGCAAATGAAGGTTAATTGTAATTATTTTTACTTTTGTCTTCCTAAATTAAGTAGAGAGAAATAAAGCTGTTACAGTAGTTGCATCTATTGATAAAGAATGAACATAAAAGATCTAAAAGTGACAGAAGGAGGCCTCAATGTCACTCTCATTATTCGCCTCCCTATGAATGGAAATGTAACTTGCTCCTCACAGAATATCTAATGGGTGGGGAACTGGATATATGCCATGGATGACTATGTTTTAGAATGTAAGTTTGTTTCTATTTTTAACCAATTTTTATTAGTTTATCAGAATATAAAATACAAAGGAAAATCAAAATAATGGGAAACTAGGGGAGGAAAATGGGGTAAAAAGAAAGTGGGAATAGAAAGGGAAAAAGAAAAAAAAACATTGACTTCTGAGTTTTTTAGCACCTTTGGGACAACCATGACCTGGATGACTGAGAATCTCCATAGACAAAAATGTTCCTTGTAACCACAGACCCATTTTTCTACTGAGTGTAGTTAACAAACTGTATGCTAAGCACCTAAACCACAAATCTCAAGATTGGATAATCTTAGAGGGCATAATTAAAGACAAGTGTGACGGACTCTCATGGTAAAAAATGAGACGGACAAAAGCTGCCTCGCATGAGAGTCAGAGAAAGTGAGAGAGCAAGGTCCTCAGAGAGAAAGTGTTCTTCTCTCCCCCCTGGGCTCTCTTTTATTATCATACATAACAAAGCAAATTGCAGGCAGAAGGCTACAAGCAGGGGGGAGCCGGGGGTTGCAAACAAGGGG